>NW_003546341.1:3292-4412 GCF_000090795.2 Amphimedon queenslandica | reverse complement strand
ACTAATCCTGGTAATCCTGTCTATTCAGCACCTGAAGCAGGGAATCCAAGGGAACACTCTCCTTCAATGGATGTGTTCAGTTATGGTGTCCTCCTTCTAGAGATGATAACACGACGTATTCCTCTACCAGAAGAGAGAGTAGGTCTTATTGATGGTATTAGAAGAGCCTCGTTTAGGTCTCTTGTTGAACGCTGCCTGATAGTTGAGTATAGACACCGTCCAACAATGAATGATATTATAACTGAACTAAATGACACTGTTTATTAGTTATTGAGATATTATTATTAATGCTGTTGTTGCTGCAAATTTGTTTAGATAGGCTATTTTTTAATTCTTTAAAATTAGTTTTAAAACAAAGTTTTAAGTATGACGTCATAATAAGGCTTAGGGCTTTACCTCCAAACAAAATGGCAGCCAAAGCACCAGGTCAGTATTTTGTTCATACTTGATTATGACTCGTGTGTTGTTACTATTAGTGTATCATTCAGTTACTGTTACCTCTTGTTATCTATAGACTATCAACCAGTGAAGAGGGAGGGACACTCCACTGTACGGGTAGGAGACTACCTGTACACGTCAGTGGCAAATATCCTGGACAAGGACTCCAATTTAGAGTTAAGGTATTTTTAAAATGCATTTATTGCAGCATGCACTCAATTTAAAATTATTCAACTTGCAGTATGTTGGATCTAAGAATGTTAACAGGAGACGTGGTGATGCTGAAGCTGCTAGATACTGCCTACCCACTTTGAGAGTAAGAAGAGAGGGAGAGAGAGAGTGGGGAAGAATTAGTTTAAATCGTGCATGGTTTCATTTTCATGAATTAGCCATTGTTGTTATTGCTTTATTTTTTGCTTCTCTCCTTTTATAGACGGCTAGTAAGAATATGAGAGCTCACAAGCCAAAAGCAGTTTTAGGTCTTAACCTGAAAGGAGTATCACTTTATGACGAAAGATCAAAGGTACATGTACATGTACAAAATATGAGTATTGAAGAAATACCGTATGGAAGGAAATTTTGGAGGTAATTAAATTTGGTGAATTTGGCGTTTTGATAGCCATTCGCCAAAATAAAAATTCGCCATTTTGAGCCATTATGCGCATGCTCAATGACACATGGC
>NW_003546341.1:0-1793 GCF_000090795.2 Amphimedon queenslandica | reverse complement strand
CTTGTTGAACGCTGCCTGATAGTTGAGTATAGACAGCGTCCAGCAATGAATGATATTATAACTGAACTAAATGACACTGTTTATTAGTTATTGAGATATTATTATTATTGTTGTTGTTGCTGCAAATTTTTTTTAGATAGGCTATTTTTTAATTCTTTAAAATTAGTTTTAAAACAAAGTTTTAAGTATGACGTCATGTTAAGGGCTTTACCTCCAAACAAAATGGCAGCCAAAGCACCAGGTCAGTACTTTGTTTATACTTGATTATGACTGGTGTGTTGTTACTATTAGTGTATCATTCAGTTACTGTTACCTCTTGTTATCTATAGACTATCAACCAGTGAAGAGGTGGGAACACTCCACTGTACGGGTAGGAGACTACCTGTACACGTCAGTGGCAAATATCCTGGACAAGGACTCCAATTTAGAGTTAAGGTATTTTTGAAAGTGCATTTATTGCTGCATACACTCAATTTTAAATTATTCAACTTGCAGTATGTTGGATCTAAGAATGTTAACAGGAGACGTGGTGATGCTGAAGCTGCTAGATACTGCCTACCCACTTTGAGAGTAAGAAGAGAGGGAGAGAGAGAGTGGAGAAGAATTAGTTTAAATCGTGCATGGTTTCATTTCCATGAATTAGCCATTGTTGTTATTGCTTTATTTTTTACTTCTCTCCTTTTATAGACGGCTAGTAAGAATATGAGAGCTCACAAGCCAAAAGCAGTTTTAGGTCTTAACCTGAAAGGAGTATCACTTTATGACGAGAGATCAAAGGTACAAGTACATGATGTACAAAATATGAGTATTGAAGAAATACTGTATGGAAGGAAATTTTGGAGGTAATTAAATTTGGTGAATTTGGCGTTTTGATAGCCATTCGCCAAAATAAAAATTCGCCATTTTGAGCCATCATGCGCATGCTCAATGGCACATGGCCACAAATTCGCCAAATTAAAATTCGCCAATCACCAAAATTTTAGCAATTCGCCAAAATTTAGTCCCTCCAAAATTTCCTTCTGTACGGTATTTGTAAAGAGTATTAATAACTATTAATAACTATAGTCTATAACTCGTGTCCCAGTGGATAAGGTTACTTATGTAACTCATGATCCTGAGGATCAGTGCTACTTTGGAGTTATCATTCAAACTAAGGAGTCCCACACTGGATTCAGACTCTACTGCTTCAAAGCTGAGAGACCAATAGTACGCTATCATGATCAAACATACAGTACATGTACAACTTTTACTTGTTTTTCTGTTTACATGAATCAGATAACAACTTTGAAACAATTTGACTTTAATTTCACTGTCCTATCATTTTTAGGCTGTCACATTTGTCAATTCATCTCGTGAGTTATTTGATCTTATTATGAAGTTACGTCAAGCAAAGAAGAAAGTGAAGGAGGAAAGAGAAGAAGCAGATAAAGCACCTCAAGGTACCCCATCACAGCAAGAGTAATATCTTATATTTTATATTTCCTCATTCCTCCATCTCTCCCCAGATCCTGATACTAGTAACCTACCAGCTGAGAATGCTCCTCCTCCTTCTTATACTTCAGTTTCCAAAGCTCCAGACCGTCCACCTCCTCCTATGCCCAAACAAGCTCCTGCTATGCCCCCACGCCCACAAGAGGCAGACATATTCTCGTTTGGTAACGAGCCCCCACCTCCAACTTTTGATGACATTTATGATGTAAGTACTAAAGTAATTTAAATATGTTATTTTATTCTTTTTTTAGACGTTTGGTGATAATACAACTCCTCAAGCTGCAAAAGTAATGAAAATAAAC
>NW_003546340.1:256764-258975 GCF_000090795.2 Amphimedon queenslandica | reverse complement strand
GATAATACAAAACAACTAGCAAATTATACTTATCATTGCACATTCGTGTGTGTATACATTTATTGAGCAAACAGTCAGCAAGATAAGACTAAACTGCTATCCAAAAACTTCTCCAGCAGCAAGGAAGGTCATACAGTACAAAACAATAGCGTGGTTCGGGGGGAGGGGCTGAGCCCCTTAAATTTTTACATTCTTCTAGTTGAATAACATAATTGTGTACACAATAATACCATCAATGACAAAGATATACCAGTTGTATAGTACAGGGCAGCTGACACTAAGCATACGACAATACATAATGCACACCATAACATACAAATGGACATTATGAGCTTACATGCATACGCTACACATCATCCTCATATTATTAGAACATACATAAAAGGCAAAACAAGACAGTGTGTTTATACTAGCTCAAAGTAGTTCAGTAATTAATTAATAATAGTTTCCATGGTTACTTCCCCTCACTCTGCGTCTATCATGATGATGGCTCACATGAGAATACGTGACTTGATTACTGGTGTCCTTGGGTCTCTGGTGGCGTCTACCAGACGACGAAGAACTATGATCAAGATCAGCATACTCGGTACCCTCTGGAGGTGGTGGTGGGTTATGAGATGCTGCCGATTTTTGAATGGCAGAATATAAAACATGATTATCAGCTTCAGGTGAAATTGCTTTTGCTGGTTTTGGAGGAGCTTGTATCGTAGAGGAAGATGATTTAGCAGAGTAGTCTACTTGAGCATAGTTATAAGCCTTGAGAAGAGAGAGAGGGAGAGAGAAAGAAAAAAAGGAAGAGGGAAAGAGAGGAAGGAGAAAAATCAATAATTAATATAAAAGCAAGCATTCACACAGACACAAACACCTGCCAAACCAGCTGCACAGTCATTATAGTAACAATATTGTTCAAAATAATGACAAGCAACATCATCTCACACACACACACACACACATTCATTATGAGCATATTATATTATTTGTACATGTATATATATATTTGCAGATAATGATACCTGACAAACTACAAACTTCCCATTAAGTTAAAGACAACACAATAAACATAAAATACACTATACAAAAGGTTAAGATAACACCTAACAAAAACAAATCTTAAAATGTATGTACATGTATATGTATGCAGGCGCAACTGCTAATGGATTATTTTAATTTATTCTCTTGAGAAAAATAACATAAAATACACTGTCACATCATAAAGGTAAACCTTTTAAAATATAGTGACTGTGTGTAACAAATTACAATAATATTAAGCTCTATGGATCATAAAAATGGTGTTTAGCTAGGCAGCTGTTTGTGTTCGTGTGTAAATTTACTTGAATCATTTGAGGAGCAACAGAAGGTTTTATGTCTTCGTTTTTTTTCTTAACATAACATACAATAGCAATCACTAATATAACCGAAACTGCCAGTGCCAGTCCAATGATGACAATTACTATACCAGCAATAGCACCAGCACTAACTATTAATAATCAATAATTAATATTGAGCATAGTTACATCTACATACGTTGAGATGGTTCTTGAGTAGGAGTGTTTGATGGAGTCATACTGCTTGATGGAGTCATAGTAGGAGTTGCGCTAATGCCTGAACTAAAATAAGAAGTGAAATGGACTGTACTAGTTGAAGGTATTTCAGGTGGTGGTGGTGTAGCAAGTATAGCTAAAGTACATATTATATATTTATATTTACGGTAAAATAATAACTAACTTATTGTAGCTGATGTGGTAGGACCAGTTCCTAATGGATTAACAGCAGCTACTCCAACAGTATATTCTGATCCTACTGTAAAACCAGATAGAGTCCTTGAAGAAATATGTTGTGGTACTGTAGTATTTTGAGGTACATCAGAAACATTATATATGATATAATAGAAAAGTGGATAAGGAATTGGCGACGAAGGTGATTGCTATGATAATAATAAATAATCATTATAACAATACAATCAATTACTAGATTCCATGATACAGTGATATTAACAGTATCATTAGTATCAGTTGGATAATCAGTTTGTGTTAACATCAGATTAGCAACATAACCAGGAACTAAAAATAATTAATAACATAAAATATTAATTTATATTACATTATAAGCTACTGCTTACCATTAAATATAATTTGACGTATTATAGACTCACTAGATCTACCACCAGTATCAACAGTTAATACACTAAAGTTATATACTGTATTATTAGTT
>NW_003546340.1:250964-256124 GCF_000090795.2 Amphimedon queenslandica | reverse complement strand
AAATTTTATTAATAATTCTTTTAGTGCTATCCTCACTTCTAGTGCTGGCCCTATGAGGTCTAATATAACATTTAATCCTAATAAGGCTGTTGATAATTACACCGTTCAGTGTACTGTTGATACAACAGTCAGTTGTCGTATAATGATACCAGGTATGTTGAATAGATTTGTCTTATNTAAGGTAAGCATGTCTATTTTGTAGGTGTTCCTGCTCGATTTGAAATTAATGGATTTGTTGTCACTCCTACTTATGTTAACTTCTCCTGACCAATATCAACCCATCCTTGTTTTGAGGAGTATCGATTATTAACTACAAGTGCAAATAATCCTAATACTGTAGAGCGAATTTTTGATTGTTCGATTACTAGCATTCTCCTGCCTATATCTCAACTTAATGATACAGAATATTCATATGGTATATATACTACTGATACTGGTGGTAGGTATATGGAACCTCAGTTAACGAGAATGCTTACACCCAATGGTAAGTTTAGAAATTAATATTTTATTTTAAAATTATTTTTAGTTCCTTTATCTGTTGCTAATCTGACGTTAACACAAACTGATTATCCTACTGATACTAATGATACTGTTAACATCACTGTATCATGGAATAAAGTCAGTAAATCATTATTAATTAATAATAATGATATCAATTTTATTATTATTTAAAGCAACAATCATCTCGTCCTCCTGCAACTCAATATAATATTCAGAGTAACATTTCTAATAAAATTCAGGATATATCAACTAATGTTACTTCACTAACTCTGTCTGGTTTTTCAGTTGGTTTAGTGTATACTGTTTCAGTGGAGGCTGTTAATGTATTAGGAAGTGGTACTGTTACATCAGCTACAATAAGTTAGTTATTATTTTACTGTAAATATAAGTATACATGATATGTACTTTAGCTATACTTGCTACACCACCACCACCTGTAATACCTTCAACTAGTACAGTTCATTTCACTTCTTCCCTTACTTCAAATATTATTAGATCAACTCCAAGTACTACTCAAACTACTCCAAGTGTTTCTGTTACTGAAGGTAACAATAGATTCTTATAACTATAGTCATTCCTATACATTGCTATACATTACTTCAGGCATTAGCTCAACTCCTAGTACTACTCAAATTACTCCTAGTGTTTCTGCTACTGAAGGTAATAATAGTCCTATAGTCACTCCTATACATTGCTGTACATTAGGTTGTAATCCTGCCTCCAGTACTACTCTACCTATTGCAGTTAGTGTATCAGTGACATTTATACTGACAGCTATACTGTCTTCAACACTGACACTAATACTGACACTGCTGTGTGTTAGGAGCAGATCCAATAAACCAGTTGAACAGGTTGAACTAGTTGAACAGGTTAAACGAGATGAGGGAGGAACAACAGCATCAGTTGCTGTGTATGATGAGATCACTACTACTAAAGGAGGAGCCACCAGTTCTGTTCCACTAACAAGTAATCCAGCTTATGGACCATTGAGAAATTAATGTACTCATTTCAATTTGTTTTTATATTTAGCATGATGTGATTATAGTCACTTAAAATTTTATTATTTTATTTTTTAATTGTTTTACATTGTTCAAATTTTGCATTGTTTTTTAGTTCTGACCTTTTTTGACAATTGAAAATTTTTTAATATACTTTTTGTTTCTCAATGTGTACTTGTTGTAATTAGTTGTTCCTCATCTTCATGTTGTGTGTCAGTGTTACTGTAAAAATAAAAGAGAAAGTAGATAAACACAAAACATCTAGCAAAGTACACTTATCATTGCACATTAATGTGTAAATACATTTATTGAGCAAACAGTCAGCAAGATAAAGACTAAACTGCTATCCAAAAACTTCTCCAGCAGCAAGGAAGGTCATACAGTACAACAATAGCGTGGCTCGGGGGAGGGGGGGGCTGAGCCCCTTAATGTTTCACATTGTTCTAGTTGAATAACACAAATGTGTACACATTAATACCATCAATGACAAAGATATAGCAGTGTATAGTACAGGGCAGCTGACACTAAGCATATGATAATACATAATGCGCACCATAACATACAAATGGACATCATGAGCATACATGCATACGCTACACATCATCCTCATATTATTAGAACACATAAAAGGCAAAACAAGACAGTGTGTTTATACTAGTTCAACGTAGTTCAGTAATTAATTAATAATAGTTTCCATGGTTACTTCCCCTCACTCTGCGTCTATCATGATGATGGGTCACATGAGAATACGTGACTTGATTACTGGTGTCCTTGGGTCTCTGGTGACGTCTACCAGACGACGAAGAATTATGATCAAGATCAGCATACTCAGTACCCTCTGGAGGTGGTGGTGGGTTATGAGATGCTACCGATTTTTGAATGGCAGAATATAAAACCTGATTATCAGCTTCAGGTGAAATTGCTTTTGCTGGTTTTGGAGGAGCTTGTATTGTAGAGGAAGATGATTTAGCAGAGTAGTCTACTTGAGCATAGTTATAAGCCTTGAGAAGAGAGAGAGAGAAAGAAAAAGAGGAAGAGGGAAAAAGAGAAAGGAGAAAGATCAATAAAATAATATAAAAGCAAGCATTCACACAGACACAAACACCTGCCAAACCAGCTGAAAATTCATTGTCATAGTAACAATATTGTTCAAAATAATGACAAACAACATCATCACATGTACACACACACACATTCATTATGAGCACAATATTATATTATTTGTGCAGATAATGATACCTGACAAACTACAAACTTCCCATTAAGTTAAAGACAACACAATAAACATAAAATACACTATACAAAAGGTTAAAACAACACCTAACAAAAACAAATCTTAAAATGTATGTACATGTACATGTATGCAGGCGCAACTGTTAATGGCTTATTTTAAATTTATTCTCTTGAGAAAAATAACATTAAAATACACTGTCACATTATAAAGGTAAACCTTTTAAAATATAATGACTGTGTGTAACAAATTACAATAATATTAAGCTCTATAGATAATAGAAACGGTGTTTAGCTAGGCAGCTGTTTGTGTGTGTGTTCGTGTGTAAATTTACTTGAATCATTTGAGGAGGAACAGAAGATTTTGTGTCTTCGTTTTTTTTCTTAACATAACATACAATAGCAATCGCTAATATAACCGAAACTGCCAGTGCCAGTCCAATGATGACAATTACTATACCAGCAATAGCACCAGCACTAACTATAAATAATCAATAATTAATATTGAGCACAGTTATGTGTACATACGTGGTGATGGTTCTTGAGTAGGAGTGTTTGATGGAGTGATACTGTTTGATGGAGACATACTGCTTGATGGAGTCATACTGTTTGATGGAGTCATACTGCTTGATGGAGTCATACTGCTTGATGGAGACATACTGCTTGATGGAGTCATACTAGGAGTTGCACTAATGCCTGAAGTAAAGGAAGACACAGATGTACTAGTTGAAGGTATTTCAGGTGGTGGTGGTGGTGTAGCAAGTATAGCTAAAGTACATATTATAATTGTAATTATTTATATTTAAAATAACTAACTTATTGTAGCTGATGTAACAGTACCAGTTCCTAATACATTAACAGCTTCCACTGAAACAGTATATACTAAACCAACTGAAAAACCAGACAGAGTTAGTGAAGTAACATTAGTTGATTTATTCTGAATTTTATTAGAAATGTTACTCTGAATATTATATTGAGTTGCAGGAGGGCGAGATGATTGTTGCTTTAAATAATCATAAAATTGATATCATTATTATTAATTAATAATGATTTACTTACTTCATTCCATGATACAGTGATGTTAACAGTTTCATTAGTATCAGTTGGATAATCAGTTTGCATTAACGCCAGATTAGCAACAGATAAAGGAACTAAAAATAATTTTAAAATAAAATATTAATTTCTAAACTTACCATTGGGTGTAAGCATTTTCGTTAACTGAGGGTCTATATACCTACTACCAGTATCAGAAACATATATACCATATGAATATTCTGTATCATTAAGCTGAGATATAGGTAGGAGAAGACTAGTAATTGAACGATCAAAAATTCGCTCTAAAGTATTAGGATTATTTGGACTTGTAGTTAATAATCGATACTCCTCAAAACAAGGATGGGTTGATATTGGCCAGGAGAAGTTAACATAAGTGGAGGTGACATCAAATTCATTAATTTCAAATCGAGCAGGAACATCTACAAAAATAGACATGCTTACCTTAAATAAGACAAAATCTATTCAACATACCTGGTATCATTATACGACAACTGACTGTTGTATCAACAGTACACTGAACGGTGTAATTATCAATAGCCTCATTAGGATTAAATGTTATATTAGACCTCATAGGGCCAGCACTAGAAGTGAGGATAGCACTAAACTGATTAATAATACCTTTTCTTGAAGCTACACCAATAGTTGTCTGCCCTTCATCATATGTAACTGATTGAACTAATATACTATTATTATTGTCACGTATCCTCCATCTTAAAGTATCATCAGGAGCAGCAGTATCTCCACTACACACAAGTAGAGTTTGTATATTTATACAAAAATCAGTAGTGCTGCACCCAGTCAACTGTGTTGCACCTGGATTTATAACAAGTATATACAAAGGTACTACAACAATAAAAACTAACCATTACTAATAATATGAGAGAACACAGAAGAAAGAAGGATAGAAAAACAAGTTTCATCTTTACGATCGGGCGCGGGAGACTAGCTATTAAAGCTGATTAGGCGTGGCTAAAGTAACCACTCGAACTCGAGTCTTGACATAGGGATAATAGAGTAAATGAAAGGGATTGGAAACTTGCTCGAGCCATTATAAATGAAAACAGCACTTCTATCTTTCCTCCTCCTTTGTCTCATATTATTAGTTAATGGTAAGTTGCAGTACGTTTGTAACATTTTATAAGTTTAAATCCAGGTTCAACACAGTTGACTGGGTGCAACATTACTGATTTTTGTATAAATGTAATAACTCTACTTGTGTGTAGTGGAGATACTGCTGCTCCTGATGATACTTTAAGATGGAGGATACGTGACAATAATAATAATATAGTTCAATCAGCTACATATGATGAAGGGCAGACAGCTGTTGGTGAAGCTTCAAGAATGAATTTTATTAATAATTCTTTTAGTGCTATCC
>NW_003546340.1:249191-250788 GCF_000090795.2 Amphimedon queenslandica | reverse complement strand
TATCAACCCATCCTTGTTTTGAGGAGTATCGATTATTAACTACAAGTCCAAATAATCCTAATACTTTAGAGCGAATTTTTGATCGTTCAATTACTAGTATTCTCCTGCCTATATCTCAACTTAATGATACAGAATATTCATATGGTATATATATTTCTGATACTGGTAGTAGGTATATAGACCCTCAGTTAACGAAAATGCTTACACCCAATGGTAAGTTTAGAAATTAATATTTTATTTTAAAATTATTTTTAGTTCCTTTATCTGTTGCTAATCTGACGTTAACACAAACTGATTATCCTACTGATACTAATGAAACTGTTAACATCACTGTATCATGGAATGAAGTCAGTAAATCATTATTAATTAATAATAAAATTAATGATATCAATTTTATTATTATTTAAAGCAACAATCATCTCGTCCTCCTATAACTCAATATAATATTCAGTATAACATTTCTAATAAAATTCAGGATATATCAACTAATGTTACTTCACTAACTCTGTCTGGTTTTTCAGTTGGTTTAGTATATACTGTTTCAGTGGAAGCTGTTAATGTATTAGGAAGTGGTACTGTTACATCAGCTACAATAAGTTAGTTATTATTTTACTGTAAATATGAATATATAATATGTACTTTAGCTATACTTGCTACACCACCACCACCTGAAATACCTTCAACTAGTACAGTTCATTTCACTTCTTCCCTTACTTCATACATTATTAGTTCAACTCCAAGTACTACTCAAACTACTCCGAGTGTTTCTGTTACTGAAGGTAATAATAGTCCTATAGTCATTCCTATACATTGCTATACATTAGGTTGTAATCCTGCCTCCAGTACTACTGTACCTATTGCAGTTAGTGTATCAGTGACATTTATACTGACAGCTATACTGTCTTCAACACTGTCAATAATACTGACACTGCTGTGTGTTAGGAGCAGATCCAATAAACCAGTTGAACAGGTTGAACTAGTTGAACAGGTTAAACCAGTTGAATGGGTTAAACGAGATGAGGGAGGAACAACAGCATCAGTTGCTGTGTATGATGAGATCACTACTACTAAAGGAGGAGCCACCAGTTCTGTTCCACTAACAAGTAATCCAGCTTACGGACCATTGAGAAATTAATGTACTTATTTCACATTGTTTTATATTTAGCATAGTATGATTAATAATCACTTAAAATACAATTATTTTGTTTTATATTGTTTAAATTTTGCATTTTTTTCTAGTTTTGACCATTTGACGATTTAAAAGTTAAAAAAAATTTTTTTCTCAATGTGTACTTGTTATAATTAGTTGTTCCTCATCTTCATGCTGTGTATCAGTGTTACTGTACAAATGAAAGAGAAAGCAGATAAATACAAAACAACTAGCAAATTATACTTATCATTGCACATTCGTGTGTGTATACATTTATTGAGCAAACAGTCAGCAAGATAAGACTAAACTGCTATCCAAAAACTTCTCCAGCAGCAAGGAAGGTCATACAGTACAAAACAATAGCGTGGTTCGGGGGGAGGGGCTGAGCCCCTTAAATTTTTACATTCTTCTAGTTGAATAACATAATTGTGTACACAATAATACCAT
>NW_003546340.1:242948-249159 GCF_000090795.2 Amphimedon queenslandica | reverse complement strand
ACCAGACGACGAAGAACTATGATCAAGATCAGCATACTCGGTACCCTCTGGAGGTGGTGGTGGGTTATGAGATGCTGCCGATTTTTGAATGGCAGAATATAAAACATGATTATCAGCTTCAGGTGAAATTGCTTTTGCTGGTTTTGGAGGAGCTTGTATCGTAGAGGAAGATGATTTAGCAGAGTAGTCTACTTGAGCATAGTTATAAGCCTTGAGAAGAGAGAGAGGGAGAGAGATCAATAAATAATATAAAAGCAAGCATTCATACAGACACAAACACCTGCCAAACCAGCTGCACAGTCATTAATATAGTAACATTATTGTTCAAAATAATGACAAGTAACATCATCACATGCACACACACACACATTCATTATGAGGACAATATTATATTATTTGTACATGTATATATACATGTAATTGCAGATAATGATACCTGACAAACTACAAACTTCCCATTAAGTTAAAGACAACACAAACATAAAATACACTATAAAAAGGTTAAGACAACACCTAACAAAAACAAATTTTAAATGCATGTACATGTACAACTAATGGCTTATTTTAACTCTTGAGGAAAATAACATTAAAAATACATTGTCACATTATAAAGGTAAACCTTTTAAAATATAATGACTGTGTGTAACAAATTACAATAATATTAAGCTCTATGGATAATAAAAACGGTGTTTAGCTAGGCAGCTGCTTGTGTGTGTGTGTGTAAATTTACTTCAATCATTTGAGGAGGAACAGAAGATTTTGTGTCTTCATTTTTTTTCTTAACATAACATACAATAGCAATCACTAATATAACCGAAACTGCCAGTGCCAGTCCAATGGTGACAATTACTATACCAGCAATAGCACCAGCACTAACTATTAATAATCAATAATTAATATTGAGCACAGTTACATGTACATACGTCGTGATGGTTCTTGAGTAGGAGTGTTTGATGGAGACATACTGCTTGATGAAGTCATACTGCTTGATGGAGTCATACTGCTCAATGGAGCCATTGTGCTTGATGAAGTCATACTAGGAGTTGAGCTAATAATGCCTGAATTAGAGGGAGACATAGATGTACTAGTTGAAGATATTTCAGGTGGTGGTGGTGAAGCAAGTACAATAGCTAAAGTACATATTATAATTGTAATCATTTATATTTACTAACTTATTGTAGCTAATGTAACAGTACCAGTTCCTAATACATTAACAGCCTCCACTGAAACAGTATACACTAAACCAACTGAAAAACCAGACAGAGTTTGTGAAGTAACATTAGTTGGTATAATCTGAAGTCCATTAGAAATGTTATACTTAACATTATATTGAGTTATAGGAGGACGAGATGATGATTGTGGCTATAAATAGTAATAAAATTGATATTGATTAATATAATTATGATTTATTTACTTCATTCCATGATACAATAATGTTAACAGTTTCATTAGTATCAGTTGGATAATCAGTTTGTGTTAACATCAGATTAGTAACAGATAAAGGAGCTAATAAATTACGTTAATGTTATTATCACTATTATGGCTCAATATCACTTACCATTAGGTATAAATCTTATCACTGCAGAGCTCATATATCTACCTCCAGTATCAACAGCTCCTATACTAACAGAATATTCTGTATCATTAAATGATTTAGATATAGGTATAACCAGACTAGTATCATTAGTCACGTATGTAACATTACTAACTGAACTAGTAATGCTAACAGTATAATTGGTGAAACATTGACCAGTTGATGGTGACCAAGAGAAGGTAAAATGAGTAGAACCAAAAGTGAGGGGATTAGCAACAGGAGCAGGTAGAATATCTAAATATTTATATTATAATAATGAAGTATCACTCAATCTGTACCTGGTATCACTATAGAACAGTTAACTAGTGTGATAAAATCCGGTCCACATTCAATAAGGTAATTATTGATGTTTATCACAGCAGTGAATGTTATAGTAGAAACAATTACACCAGTTGTATTAATCAGCACAGTAGTGAATTCATTACCAATAGGATCTATCCTACTTATACTATTTCCATCTATATACGCCACTGTTAAAGCATACTGACGACCATTAGTATCAAGTACTCTCCACCTTAGAAGAAATGGTGATCCACTTTCACACTTATAAGTCACTGTTTGTGATAGACACACGGAATCTAGGCAAGGATTAAGGAACCTAGGTTCACCTGGAGTTTATAGGTAAAATTTGAAAATAATTCAGATACAGATATTTACCTCTGACAAGATTTAAGATGTAAGAAAAGAAGAGAATAAGAACTAGCTTCATGTTGTCAAAATCTCGTCACACAAATTAAATCTAGACTAATGCCTAATGGTCAAATGGGAGGGGTGATGTGGGGACCTTGAGAAAAATCATGAATAAAGGCTTTCTCTCGGGCTTTCTATATCTTTTTTGTATCTTCAATATTTTCAGAGGTAATTAATAGATAAAATTTTCTCAGTTATTTTCAAATTTTACCTATAAACTCCAGGTGAACCTAGGTTCCTTAATCCTTGCCTAGATTCCGTGTGTCTATCACAAACAGTGACTTATAAGTGTGAAAGTGGATCACCATTTCTTCTAAGGTGGAGAGTACTTGATACTAATGGTCGTCAGTATGCTTTAACAGTGGCGTATATAGATGGAAATAGTATAAGTAGGATAGATCCTATTGGTAATGAATTCACTACTGTGCTGATTAATACAACTGGTGTAATTGTTTCTACTATAACATTCACTGCTGTGATAAACATCAATAATTACCTTATTGAATGTGGACCGGATTTTATCACACTAGTTAACTGTTCTATAGTGATACCAGGTACAGATTGAGTGATACTTCATTATTATAATATAAATATTTAGATATTCTACCTGCTCCTGTTGCTAACCCTCTCACTTTTGGTTCTACTCATTTTACCTTCTCTTGGTCACCATCAACTGGTCAATGTTTCACCAATTATGCTGTTAGCATTACTAGTTCAGTTAGTAATGTTACATACGTGACTAATGATACTAGTCTGGTTATACCTATATCTAAATCATTTAACGATACAGAATATTCTGTTAGTATAGGAGCTGTTGATACTGGAGGTAGATATAATAGCTCTGAAGTAATAAGATTTACACCTAATGGTAAGTGATATTGAGCAATGATAGTGATAGTAAAATTAACATAATCTATTAGTTCCTTTATTTGTTACTAATCTGATGTTAACACAAACTGATTATCCTACTGATACTAATGAAACTGTTAACATCACTGTATCATGGAATGAAGTAAATATATTAAGATAGTTATTTTTAATTAACATAATTTTTATTATTTTTTATAGCCACAGTCATCATCTCGTCCTCCTGCAACTCATTATAAAATTCAGTATAACATTTCTAATGAAATTCAGAATAAATCAACTAATGTTACTTCACAAACTCTGTCTGGTTTTTCAGTTGGTTTAGTGTATACTGTTTCAGTGGAGGCTGTTAATGTATTAGGAACTGGTACTGTTACATCAGCTACAATAAGTTAGTCATTGTTTTATTGTAAGTATAAACAATTACAATCATAATGTGTACTTTAGCTATAATAATTGCTACACTGCTACCCCCTGAAACTAGTGCATCTGTTTCTTCCCTTACTTCATACATTATTAGTTCAACTCCAAGTACTACTCAAACTACTCCGAGTGTTTCTGTTACTGAAGGTAACAATAGTCCTATAGTCATTCCTATACATTGCTATACATTAGGTTGTAATTGTGCCTCCAGTACTACTGTACCTATTGTAGTTAGTGTATCAGTGACATTTATACTGACAGCTATACTGTCTTCAACACTGTCAATAATACTGACACTGCTGTGTGTTAGGAGCAGATCTAATAAACCAGTTGAACAGGTTAAACCAGTTGAACAGGTTAAACGAGATGAGGGAGGAACAACAGCATCAGTTGCTGTGTATGATGAGATCACTACTACTAAAGGAGGAGCCACCAGTTCTGTTCCACTAACAAGTAATCCAGCTTATGGACCATTGAGAAATTAATGTACTCATTTCAAGTTGTTTTTATATTTAGCATGGTGTGATTATAGTCACTTAAAATTCAATTATTTTATTTTTTAATTGTTTTACATTGTTCAAATTTTGCATTGTTTTTAGTTTAGACCTTTTTTACGATTTAAAATTTAATTTGTTTCTCAATGTGTACTTGTTGCAATTAGTTGTTCCTCATCTTCATGTTGTGTATCAGTGTTACTGTATAAATAAAAGAGAAAGTAGATAAACACAAAACAATTAGCAAAGTGCACTTATCATTGCACATTCATGTGTGTATATACATTTATTGATCAAACAAGAGTGTGTGTGTGTATGTTTAACAAGAGTACACATAAAAAAGAGAGTGTCTGGCAACTGTATACAAGCCAACTATGTGTATGTGTGGGTTATGTCCGGCTATTATGATGTTAATACCATAATATGAAATGCATACAATACATTCACTTCTTTATTCAATGAATCCATGAATGAGTCCTATTGTTTTTTGTTTGGTTTATAGCAGTACTACTACTATTATTATTATTATTATTATTGTTGTTGTTGTTATTTATATTATTGTGACTGCAATTGCAGTGCAAACTTACTTAGATACTTGGGGTAAACATAACTATAATCATTGTCAAGATTTGATTTGTGCATTTGATGTCTTACATTTTGGGAGGTTCTTCTTTCTTTGCTTTTTTACTCTCAGCCACACAATAGCAGCAATAAATGACAGAGAGAGAAGAGAGTAGCCCACCGAGGTATCCAAGAACCAGCAAACCAACATTGAAAGGATTGACAGCTGTCTCTATCAAATAATGAATCATTATAACATTATGTAAGTCATATTGACTAATGCCATAAATATACAAAAAAGCTTGAGCTGATTCCAATAAAAATTGGTTGCTCCAAAATTGGCCAAAAACCAAAGGCTATAGCCTTGGGTCCTTGGCTAAATTTTATCAAAAACGGCTAAGAGAAAATTTTTCTCTTTTATAATTTCATCTGATACATAAACATGTTTTTAAATTATTTATCAAGTTTGAACTGATTCAAATCAAAATTGGATTTTTTACAAAATTTTTGAAGTTGCTCAAGAATTGGGTCAAAGTCCCTGTACTATAGTACAGGATCATTGACCAAATTTTACCAAAAATGACTAGGAGAGAATTCTCCATTTTTATAATTTTTTCTGATGCATATACATGTTTTTATGCTGTATTTTAAGTTTGAGCTGATTCCGATCACAATTGAATTTTTTATGAATTTTTAAAGTTACTCAAAAATCAGGCCAAAAACCATGGGCTATAGTACAGGAGTTTTGGCCAAATTTCGCTAAAAATGACTAGAAAAGAATTTTCCATTTTTATAATTTTTTCTGATACATAGACATGTTTTTATGTTATTTTTCAAGTTTGAGCTGATTCTGATCAAAATTGGATTTTAAATGAATTTTTAAAGTTGATCAAAAATTCAGCCAAAAGGCTACAGCCTTGAATCATTGTTCAAATTTCATCAAAAATGGCTAGAAGAAAATTTTCTATTTTTATAATTTTTTCTAATAGATATACATATTTTAATGTTATTTATCAATTTAGAGCTGATTTCGATCAAATTTAATTTTTTTGAATTTTTAAAGCTGCTCAAAAATTTAACCAAAGCTGTTATAGTGCATACAATACGTAAAAGTTGCTAAAAGGGAATTTGTAAAATAATTAACTGACTAGTATGTCCCTTTTGAGTACATGTTGGTGACACTGTAACTATATAAATAAAAAAGAGCAATAATATTAATCATTGTAAAACTAAGCTTACCAAAATTTGACGTTTCCATTGAATATATCTCTGCAGCAAAAATAAAATAAATTAATAAAATCAATTACTTCCTAACCAAAAGCAGTAGTAGTGAATGGTCCAAGTCCAATAGAATTACTGGCAGCCACTTGTACAGTGTATGTTAAACCAGGAGTGGCTCCATTGATGACAAAATCAGTAATAGGAGAAGGTAGGCTAATAGTAATGTCAGTATCATCAGTACTAATGTTAGTGATCAATGTATGACCAGTAATTGTAGGATTGCAATGAAGAGTAAACTGTAATTAAAATAACATAATTGAGCTAATAATTATACTTTTTATTTATTTTTGCTTACATTAAA
>NW_003546340.1:223553-242915 GCF_000090795.2 Amphimedon queenslandica | reverse complement strand
AAGAAATGGGAAGTTCATATAAGGAGAATCAAAAGTGTACTCGTTAACACAACTGTGATTTATCGGGCGATCCCATGAAAGAAGAAACTGAGTTTGTGTGAATGAAGAAGCAGTGATATTCAAAGGAGGAGATGGAGGTCCTAAAATTAGAATAAAATGTATAAAAAATACATAGCATAATGATTTATAATATCATGCAAGGTTTACCATAAAATTTTATGTCCTTCATAGCAGAAATTGAGCTGATGTTATTACTACACTGGATCACATAGTTTTTCATGGCTCTGGTTGGGATGAACTGAAGAGTAGCACTAACATTGCCAATGACAGTGCTAGTAATGACAGACACAAACTGAGAGTTACCAATCAGAGGATAGTGTTCACTTGTATTGTAACTTGACTCATTAACCACGTGTTGTATCACTCCAGACTTTGATCCGTTTGCAGTAAAGACAGTCCACTGTAAGACAGAACCATTTCTGGATGTACATGTGCAAGTGGATGATTCTTTGTTTAAACAGAATGATGAAGGACACTGGAGACTAAGCATTGAGCCATCATTTATCTTAATCAGAACTATAGCAAGTAATGAGAATAATACCAACAACACATACACTCACCAAGTATATATAGGTACAGCAGCATAACAAGAAAGACTCTCATCTCTTTATAGCAATGTCTCTCCTACTGTACAAATGTTTGCATAAAGTCTTTTAGTGGGCAAGAAGGCTGCCTGTGTTGTACTCTGTGTGGTGCTTATAGCCAGCTTTCACTTTGAATATTTGCCAAACATACAATCGATCATAGTTATGTATAATGCTTTATTAACCTGCTGATATAATTTATCACAGTGTTCTTGCATATGAAAGGATGCAATGCTGATATATTTTTACTAAGTTGCATGTGCCAGTCACATGCTGAATTTCATGATTAATAGACACTATGACTCATCCAAATCAGTACTAGTGATATCATTCATGTTCCGTTACAACAACTCAGCTTTGTTGATTCTGGCAACCTTACTGCAAATGCAGCAGCTGTAGAACAAAGAAAAATAAAATAATCATTTACAGCTTTGAATATCATTAGATATTAAAAATAAAATTGTCAATTAATGCAAAATGTATTGTTAATTTATATTGTAAGGTTTGTCGATTTTAAAGAAAACAATTTGATCATAAATTAAAAACAAATTTTATAGATTTAGATTAATTTTTTTGCTATGCTGTGAGTGTACTTGATATATGCTATCTAGTTTCATATTTATGATATTCATGGCTGGTCTGCTGGATAAAGCCTCCCCTCCTTATAAGCTCTACAACAATGGTATTCATGTACCGTTGAGGATTGCAACAGCAACGCACTGATATCTCGTAGATCCACCTTTAAATCTTGCAAAAGTTTGACCTCGCCCTACGGCTAGAAGAAAGGCGAAAACTGTAGATTGCTACAACTTTCATACTCTTAGCAGAGTTAGTTATACAGTTGGAGGACACAGGCCTCATTTATAGTAATAAGGTAAGCTGAAAAGTGAAAAGTGTAGCCATAGCAGTGAAGGGTTTGCTTGTTTTCTTTGTAGGTGACAAAATGAGTGGGCGTTACTTACTCGGTTTAACAATTTTGCTAATTACAAGTGAGTAAATCTTTTAAAAGGATAAGATCTTATATTATTCTTCTTTTCTAGCCTTTTGTCTTGCTGATCGTAATTTTACATGTTCAACGACCTCAGTATGCGCTTATGAGACGATCACATGCAGCTGTACACTTGATAGTGATGCAGACTATGTTGTGTGGTCTGTAAGAGATGGTGGTAACATGACAGTTGGTTCTTCTGTCAGGCTTGATTCAACCAATTCCATGAATACCTCATGGATTAATATGGGAAACTTCACATTCTCTTACTTTGATGATTATAGCTTGGCAACCATAAGGTTGTCTCCACAGAACAACAATTACAGAATCGTCTGTTCCCTTCCTGAAGAGAATAGTACTCTTGAAGTGCCTTTGTATTCCAATGCTTTTAACGTCACACGTAAGGATGCAATCATTTGAAATTTTTTAAATAATTTATTACTTTAACAGCTATTCAGTCGCTACAAAACCTTACGCTGGAATTCGAAAATGTCTCCAGGAGTTATGTGACTGTTAACTGGACTGAATTTGATGACTACTGCTCAAATGGCTACAATGTCAACATCTCAAGAGATAATGGTCCACCAATGACAGACTACAAAGAAGAGTCCTATTTCAAGCTGGAAAATGCAAGCAGCTCAGTTCTGTATACTTTCAGAGTTATGCCTGTTGCTGGCTTTGCGAGTGAGAAGTTACTAAATGACCTTGCAACAATGCCCCAGAGCATCAGGCTTGATGGTAAGTGCATGATGATCACATGTAATAACTGATTGGTTCATATAGTCCCTCTACCTGTTACTAATGTGAGGGCACTCCACATGCCAATAGCAATGAATGCACAAGATGGAACACGGGTCAATGTCACTGTCAGATGGGATGTAAGTATATACTTCTAAACAAAGATGCTATATATAATATTTCATAATATTTCTCTCTTTAATTGACAGGCAATGAGTGCATATCGTCCAAGGACTATGTATTATTACATTACACACAATGCCACGCGTCATCTTGACAGGATGGAAAGTGGAATGGGTAGTGGAAGTGGAAGCATGTCTGATGATGATGATATGTCTCCATCAGTCTTTGTTACACGACGTAGAATGGCTAGAATGATGGGCAACTTTCAACGATTGCTTGGAGCTGTTGTTGGAGAGACATATACAGTGAGCATCATTGGTGAAAATGACATTGGAAATAGCACAGCAACCAGTTTGACCTTCAGTAAGAAGAAAGATGACACACACACACACACACACGTCATAATAATCAATTTTAGAATGATGCATTGTGCTCTTAATAATAATCATACTCATGTGAATTATGAATATAGATACATATTGTACTGCTATGATATTGCATTCGTAGCAAATACACTCAACTATTGGTGTGCATTAATTGCTAATAATTTTCTTCTTTTTTGTTTCTTTTAGCATTGACATACATGCCACCTCAACCAACATCAACAACCTCTGTAGGAATGACATCTACACCAACCAGTACACCCCCAATGCCTTCTACATCACCAACAATGGATGATGATGATGAATGTAAGTGAGAAAAAAATATTAAGCATAGCAGTATTATCAATTGCTTTATATAGCTTTGCCTACATGGGCTATTGCAGTCATTGCTGTTGGAGGTGGAATACTTCTTGCTGTTATTATAGCAGTTCTCGTTCTTGTTATTTGCTGTTGTTGTTGTGCTGCTGCTGCTGCAAAGAGAAACGAAGAGTAAGCTCCTCTTACATTATTCCTGTATTTAATTCCACATTTTTTCTAAATATAGGCACGAAATGACGGAAGGTACGAAACTCTAGTCTGTCAGTATCAACTGTCTAGAATTTTTAACTAATTAATTCTACAACTAATATTACTTATGTATCTGACGTAAATAAGTCTGTGTAAACAAAAAAACTTTATTATTATTCTGCTGTTAGTGTCCTTCTACATACTATACTGTAGCTTCCCTTTGTGTCTGTATTTCTTTCTATATGTTCCTTAGTTGCTTCTTGTTTTAAAGAAAAAGTTATAATACTTTTTATTTAAATATTCTACAATGATTGCTATAAACATGCATAAATTTAAAATGATTAAGAAGTAGGACAAGCTCCTATGCTAGGCTACAGTTTCACTTTTAGTCAGTACAGGAGATCCATTGTTGCTACTAGAGGTCAAAGTGGAAAGAGGAATTGACGATTGTTGAGTAGAAAAAGATTGAGGAGGAGCAGCAATTGAGTCTGTAGGAGATACAGCATCAGATTTAGCAGATAATAAATGAACTTTAGATTTAGGCTCTGGATTGATCCTACATTATAAAATAAAGTAATGCCAGTAATGACAATATGCCAGTACTTACTGTATCATCTCTTTTACAAGTTGTCCTGTGTATATTAAAAAAATTAAAAAGAAAAAATTAATAATAACTTACTCTTTTTGATGGTGAAACGTAAAGTCAAGACAATGAGGACTCCTACCAGTGCTATTAAAATGAATCCAGTTACAATAATCGCCCAAAAATAGCTTGGAAAAGTATTAGAGAAAGGCTCATGAGTAGCAGTTGGTGTTGAAATAACTGATGTTAAGGGACTAAAGGCAGTATTGTATGATAAACTACTAACAGAATCTACTGATACTGTAGGGAATGCTACAAGTGAAGATGATGTCACACTTAGTGATGATGACATGTCACTGTCACAGAGTGAGAAGTCCCTACTAATAATGTCCCTACTGATCATACTTTCCTTGCAACCTTCAGCATACACAGACACTGCATAGGTAGCACCATACACTAAACCAGTGACATTAATGTAAGGTAATGGTGTACTAGTGTTCAAACTATAGCCATCAGAAGATGATACTGTTACACCATATTCAGAATACACTCTTGACTCACTCCATGACAAAAACATGGTATCACATGACAGGAATGAGACATTCAATGGACCCAATGAAATTACACTGGACAGTGGTTCTACTTAAAATACATTTTAGTAAAATCAACATTATAAACATCACAAACCTTGCTGTATAGTTGCATAAGATGAATAAGCATCTCCTGAGCATATACTACTACTGATGTTAACAGTATAGCCTAAACTGTATAGATCTAATCCAGTTACTATGAGGAACTCTTCATCAGTAGTACATACTCCTTCAGTAAAATAAGGAGAAGTAATGAGAGAAGGAGGTGGTGGAGAGATTGTTATATCAAAGGATATGGCTTCATCAAATTCAAGAGCTGGTCTTGTCCAAGTTACATTCAGTGATGAGCAGTCCAGCACTGAAGCAGTGAGATTTGATGGAGGCTCTGGGTTTTAAAAATAAAAATAACTGCAATTAAAATGTATGTGCTTACCTATGGTAATGGTTGGTGTGATAAAAGCTGGCTCCCCTCTACCCACACAGTTGGCAGCAATGATACTTATATTATACTCAGTCTCATAATCCAGATCAGTTAGTGTAATATAAGTATCTGTGATATTGCTCAGTTCTTTAATGAGAGTGTCATTCAATGAAACCATCAGTTCATAAGATATTCCTTCTACTCCTCCAGTATCATTAGGTGGATCCCATTTAACTATAAGTGAGGAACAATTAAGAGAAGCAACTGATGCATTTACTGGTGGACCAGGAAGAGCTACAGTAAGTATAAATGATGATCATACATACATTGTATACACTGACTTGCTAGAGTGAAGTTTATTGTTATGCTGCTAACAGTGGAAGGTAATGTACTACCATCAATACACTCAACTTCTACACCATTGAATGATGCATTAGCAGCAAATGTTAGTGTAGATATGGTGAGATCTGAAGTTGCACTCACTAAAGTGCCAACAAACCTACTGTTAGTAGAACCTACTGTCATACCATCAGGTGCAAACACAAAATCAACACCAAATTCATTTATTTTCCAAAATGTTTGTAGCGGCTCAGAAGATGTTGTACAGTTTAACACTATAGACTCTTTACTAGAGCATACTGGCTCAACCGGCAATCCTGTTATCAATGGAGGCTGGGGGCCTATAAAAACAGTTACAAAGACAATGTATAACTAATGATAGAGACAGGAACTAACATGCTCTTTGAAGGAGGAGTAAGAGTAGACCAATAAACTGAAGGTATCCCATGCCACGTACATGTATGTATCAATAAATCCAAACCTGCAGAAAGCCAGCCCCACCCATAATTCAACTTAATGTCATGGGAAGGAACGTGAATTTCAGTAAAGATCAATAATAATAATAATAATAAAATTGTTTCTTATAATAATAAGAAAAAGAATATAAATACAGTTTTGGTGAGAGATAAATCTTTCCAGAGCCAATTCCCTGCCCATACATACAGAGCAGCAGTTAACACACATAATTCAAAAAACACACAAACAACTAAACACAAACAAAGAAACACTCAATATTATCTTTTAATATTCAATCTGTTTGTCCATCTCTTGTTGATAGCAAAAGAGATGGGCCAGATCGCCGTTTGTGTATCGAGCAAAAGCACTAAAATATTAAAGGTGACATCCACATGATGATCAGACGGTCTTGAACTTACCTTGTACCTAGCTTCTTGCTGCATATTTTACAGTTAGTGAAGTCATCGATTACAAAACATGGAGCTTGCTCTTTAATTCTTGACTTCTGGATCTATTAGTGGGAATTAAAGAAAATTTTAACTGCATATCCATTGTTCCATTATTGATATATTACTTGTAAATGTTCTGCCAATTGAAGGCCTTGCAGCACATGTGCTCTTCGCTTCACGACCATGTTCTCCTCAAGTACTGTCGTCAAGAACTGCTTTATGTCTTGAATGGAGACATCTTCTGGTAAAAGCAACATTACCTAAAACGAAAAATTAACTCTTTTTGGCTCCCTCTTCTCTCCTCTCTCTTACAGCTGCTGTGTCTATCTTCTCGTGGTAAGTGGCTAGTATTGTCATGGCAGTGTTGATGTCTTTGACTGGTTCTATAATGCCTTCAAGACTGATACCAATGTCCTTAATTGTCGGAGGATTGAGGTACGTTTTTATTAGATCCAAATAAACCTATTAAAGCAAAAAATAAATACAATACAATGTACATGTACGTAATGGTAATGTGTAATAATAGTATATACGCATATCTACATGTACCCCTCTGTTTTCCTCTGGATCATATGTTCTCCTGCAATATTCCTCTGCCATTTTTGGATCCTTCAAGACATGAGCATACAAAGCAAGTGCAATTTCATGTCTACCCAATCGTCCAAGCAAGAGAGCCTTCTCCTCAAACAGATCTACAAAACGACACATGATTGCTGTGTGATGGTCACATGTCTTGCTTACCATCTTGTGGAAATCTTGATATTAGACCCTCAGGTTCGTAGTATTTTGACGATTGTAAAAAATGAAGCAATCTTGATCTTAGGTAGCCTAGCTCTCCTGGTTCTTCACCAGCTTTAGCTCTGGGTCTACCTGCAATGAAGAGAAGAGGGTGACGAGGGAGAACGTTATTATCACTTACCTCTTATTGATTTCAAATATTGAGGTAGCTTATTGTTAACAATCTCATTCATGTAAATTAAAATTAGTTCGTTGTGAAATTCAGGCGTAGTGTCCTTCCATCTCTGAATTATGTGTTCCTACAAACAACAATATAAAAAACAACAATAAAAAATAACAACCCACAAGGTATTGTATTCTTAGAGCAGGTGCAATGTTGCCCAAATGAGCTAGTACTTTACTACGAGGAAGAGCCTCCACTTCCCCAATCTCCTCTGTGAATATCTGAGAGAGAGAGACAAATAATTTGTTCCCTTATTTATAAACATTACTTTTATGCCATCATCAGGGCTTTCTTGTAAAACCCACTCTGAGTATTTAAGTATGAGCTCTATATTCTCGCTGCCAAGGTTCTGAAGATAGTCGATGGTTGGCCACACCCCTGAGAGCGATGAATTTGGACCTCCGTGGAAACTGTGTAACATGGTCAAAGCTAATAAAAAATTAATGTCAGTACATTTTCTGATGCATATACATGTACATGTTCCTAAGTTGTGCAGACTGATTCCAATCAAATTTATACTTGTCATAAATTTTTAGTTGAATGGCTCTGAGAGAATTCTCCATTTTATAATTTTTTTCTGATACATTATGCATGTTCTTACCTAATTTGTGCTGTCCTTTAGTTTGGTAGAGTTGAACTAATTCTTGAAACTTTTCATCATTCCTCAAAACCCTCTCACTTTCTCCCAGGTGCAAGTGATTCTCGGGCAAGCGAACCAAAGACCCAATCAAAGTATTGTTACCAGTCTATAGAAAGAAGAGACAAATAAAGAATATTTGAGCAATATTTGAGTTACACACAATGTTTAAAAATTGACAAATTCCAACCTCAAAGTGCACACGGTCATGGTTTTCAGACAAACTTATACAACAAAATTAAATTTTAATACATGTATGTGTACATGTGATTACAGATTTATATATATAAGAAAGTTTCTAATAAAATACATTAAGTTTCAAACCTTCCATACCTTTATATAACATTTGAGCAGTGTTGTGTCAATCAGTAGAAGTCTGGCATCTATTTTTTTCTTAGATTCACAATCAACAGGCGACTCCTCTGGTTTGTTCTCCATTCTTGTGAGCAGCTGCTGCAAGTTCTGCTGCTCTAAATATCGTAACTACATGTACACAAAATAATGAGGCACATTTTGTTAAATTTGTTCCCATGGGGGCCCACCTGTGTCAAATATTTGATGAGAAACTCGGTTGCTTTCTTTAAGTCTTCTCCAGTAAAAGTGGGTGGGGAAGTGGGTAGGGACAGGTTCTGCCTGTGCTCACTTGGAAGGAAATGAGGATACAGGGCAATCACATGCATTGGATCTGAAATAGAAAGAACAAATAATAATCAAATAATAACAATACTTAATAGTTACTGATAATAATAATAATAATAATGATAATGATAATAACAAATTTTATTTTCAAACTTGTCTTGATAATAATTCATGCACTAATGTTGTTGTTCATAATAATAATAATAATGAACCTTCATTTATTTCTAAATAGAATTTAAGTGATTTCTCAAACTCGTGTCGAGTGAAAAGATAAAAAGCATAGCGACGTAGTATCTCCTCCCTCCTCAACTTCCTCTCGCTCTCAGTCTCCTTTATTAGCTCCTGAAACAATCACATGAACATCACATGATAATCACACGATGAGATTATATTGTATTGGACTTACTGATATTTCCAGTGCTAGTTCAAATTGTTTACTGAGCACACACTGTTGGACCTGCTTCTCATACGCTTTGGGTTCTAACTTGTACACCTAATGAAGGGGGAATAGGTAAGACAGCAGGGAAAAATGGAGTGCAGGGTCTTGGGTCAAATTTCGGCAAAAATCACTAGGTGGAAATTCTCTATTTAAAAATTTTTTTCTGATACATATACATGTACTTATGTTGTACATCAAGTTTGAGCTGATTCCGATTAAAATTGAATTTTTTTATGAATTTTTAAAGTTGCTCCAAAATTGGGCAAAAGTCACTGTACTATAGTACAGTGTCGTTGGCCAAATTTCAGCAAAAATCACTAAGTGAAGATTCTCCATTTTAACAATTTTTTCTGATACATATATATGTTCTTATGTTGTGTAGAAAGTTTGAGCTAATTCCGATCAAATTTGATTTTTTTATGAATTTTTAAAGTTGCTCCAAAATTGGGCAAAAGTCACTGTACTATAGTACAGTGTCGTTGGCCAAATTTCAGCAAAAATCACTAGGTGAAGATTCTCCATTTTAATAATTTTCTCTGATACATATACATGTTCTTATGTTGTGTAGAAAGTTTGAGCTAATTCCGATCAAAATCGATTTTTTAATGAATTTTTAAAGTTGTTCCAAAATTGGGCAAAAGTCCCTGTACTATAGTACAGTGTCGTTGGCCAAATTTCAGCAAAAATCACTAGGTGAAGATTCTCCATTTTAATAATTTTCTCTGATACATATACATGTTCTTATGTTGTATAGAAAGTTTGAGCTAATTCCAATCAAATTTGAATTTTTTACAAATTTTTAAAGTTGCTGAAAAATCATACCAAAGTCCCTGTACTGTAAGTACAGGGACTTTGGCCAAATTTTGCCACAAATGAAAAGGAGAGAATTCTCCATTTTTATATTTTTCTGAAGTGAAAAAGTCAAGAGAATAGCAAGACAGGAAGGAATAGCTTGATAATTTGAGGATTACCTGAGTGTGACTAGCGACTAAAGTCACTTGATCATGTGCAATGAATCTGACGTGATCTTTGATCTGCTCATTCGTTTTTATACTCTGAACTAGCAGCTTTTGCTCCAATGCTCGTATTTCGATGGACCTGGGTAAAAAACATGTATGTTACCAGCTATTGTTACATTTACCGTGGCAACATGCCGATGATGTAAGGATGAATGTGTATTATGGAGACAGGGTTCTCCGACCAAACCAGAGCAGACGGTTGGGTAGGTTTAGCTTCTGTGTCTAAACTAATCTAAAATTAATAAAGTAAATGTATTACAAGAATAATAATAATTCATTATTTCTAAACTGTATACTCTTGCATACTATAGTATACTCTAGTATATTCTAGTATATTCTTATAGTACCTGTTTGTCGTCGTTCAGTACCAGCATCTCCTGCTTGTCTCCTCTCATTATTGGGAGCACACACGGCTCAGAGCGATGCTGACCGATTGAAAATAACTCTCTGGAAGAACCATCAAGCTACAGTATAAAAAATAACCACATACTGTGATACTATTACAAATGAAGGGGAGAAATAAAGGGGAGGATATGATATTAAATTAGTTCAACGTACAGTCATGTAGTAGAGATCTTTCTTTATACAAAATATGATGCCTTCTCCTAACCAAGAGACCATCTTTGGAGTTTCAAGGACAACCAAATCATTCTATAACATAAGAAGAAGAGAAAAGAATATAGAGAAGAATAAAACTAACAGATGATATTAAAGTGCTACTATGTTAATTAAAGGGAGTAAATGGTTTTAAATTTAAAACTTACAGTCTGAGTGAATGTACCACCAAAGTACGTATAGACAAGTAACTTTTTCTTAAGGACAATACAAATTCTTAAATAACCATTGAAACCTTAAAAAGAAAATAGACTCAAATCATAATGCAGTAAATTAGAACCTCCCTTTTACCTTTTAGCCTGTGCCAGTCGACGGCAAAAGTGGAACATCCCTTAAGACGTGGTATACCAATGTTCACAATTTGATATGTGATGAGATTAGCACAGTGAAACTCACCATCAGCTGTACACACACAATAAGAGATAGAGGGACACATGTTAGTCTGTAGAATGAATGGACGCTAACTTGTCAGTGCTAAGAACATGTCTTGTTCTGGGATAACCGATAAACTGATGATCGGTTTCGGCGTGAACTTCTTGAGCGTCATATCAAGCTTAGCTTCGTACGGTCTATCAAAGTCTATACTCAAAACAGAGAGAGAGAGAGAGAGAGAGAATTATAGAGATAATGGAGAAACATAAAATTTCTTGTCAATGTACATGTACATACGCATGCATAAAAATGCTAATAAATCAAAATTTTGCTCTAAAAACCAGCTCTTGCATGGCATAAGGGCATCGATATATTTTTGACAAAAAGAAAAGATGACAAACAACCTGGTAGCACATTGTACATGATTTCAAGTGCCCTTTATTGAACTCACCACTTGACGAAACAACTTTATACACGAGCAAGTGAGCCTCATTCTTTGTACTGACAGTGCTGATCATAAATTGCTCTCCTAAAAATAAAAGTATACATATAAAAAAGGAGGAGGAGCTAAAAATACAAGTCATTCTAATTAACGCCCTCTACAATAAGAATGGTCACTGAAAAAGATGAAAAGGGACCGTATTTCCTTTGCTATCTTTCTTTCCCACTTACTCCATGTTGCTATGGCGCATATTTTGAGAGGGAGCTTATCAACGAGGCGGACAATGTCGAATGCATCCAACATGATGGATCAAGGAGGGCGTGGCTGGAAATAATGGGTGTGGTTAATAACTTGACATCTATTTTTTTTGCATAATTTTTTTTGTCATTTTTAGGAAAATTGCTTGGAAAATTGGCTGCCAAAAGATGCTTTAGAGCTCTGTTTCATTGCATTTGTGAGTTTTGATAATTTTGCATGTCCTGCATGGACTGTCATTGGTACTGATTGCCATTGGATGACTTGAACACCTTGACCTTGGAACTTTGAGCATGCTTTGAGCATCTAAAAATAATTATTAATCATGTTATATAGTTAGATTTTTAAACACTGTTATTGTATGTTTACTGCACTTGCTTTATTATCATTTATTATTCATGTAAGCAAAGAAAAATTCCTTGCCACACAAAAGCAAATTTACATTAACTTTAAAAATAACAAAATTTCCCCCAAATTTACCAGAGGAGGCTCCACAATGACAGCTGCTGCATGTAAGAGATAAACTCCTGATGATTGATATGACATTAGGTGCCATATTAATAATAATAACAGGTGATATTTGAAACCAAAAGCAAACCATGTTGTTTTTGTGGTTGTTCATACGGAGCTGTTGATGAAAGAGAATATGTACAAAACAAATATGTGCAAAACAAATATGTGCAAAACAAGTTGATTTAGATCTATACTGATGGTGTTGTGCTATCGTCTAAGAAAGTGAAAGAAGAAAGAACAAGTAAGGAACATCTTTATATATATATATATTCTATTTATCTTCTCTTCTTTTAAACACCAGGTGCTATAGATTTGAATATGAGTTTAGTCATTTTTCTCGGCTGCACTGCTATCTTCATCTTAAAGAATTATTGCACAATGAGACAACTGCATTATTTACATGCATTTTACTACTATTAGTCATTCATTAACTAATAATTAATCATCATTCTAATTACTTATTATTCATTGTTATGCTTGACCACACCCACATATTTGATTCTTAAAAGCTAGTCTGAAAAGTTCATCCAGTCCAGTTGTTTTCCTCTTCCCCTTTTCCTCTCCTCTTTCCTCTTTGACATGCAGCCCAGATGCTGCCGATACTTTCTTTTTTCTACTCTCCTCATCCAGTCTGTGGTGATCGTCTGGCTTGTACGAGACATGCTTACAGCCTCCTCGACATCAAACTCAAACCATGACAACAGTCTACTCGACGCAAAGGCCGTCTTTGAACAGAAAGGACAACTAACAGTGAGGGACCTCCAGGTAATAGAGGACCCCAACACGAGAGAAGAACTCACAGACTCCTCCCCTGCCACTACTGAGAAACGAGATTCATCTTCCCAGAAAAATTCAGACTCACCTCCCTCCCATGCACCTTCATCTTCTCAAAAGACGAGTTCTTCAGAGCAGCCATCAAGCAGTAACAAGAACTCATCGTACTGGCTAACTGAAAGCGAAACGATGTTGGAGAAAATCCAGCGACCCTCGAGAACATTGTCCAATTTTGAATCCGCTGGCAATAATATAATGATTACGATTAGAACTACAAGAAAGTTCCATCAGAAAAGATTACCGTACATGTACGATACTTGGCTTAACAAAGTGAATGGTAGCAACGTGTTCTTAGTTACTGATGCTGAAGATGAGGAGTATCAGGAAAAGAGCAGGCAATTAGGTACTATAATATACATGTACCTATTACACATGTACCTACTCATGTACATGTACATATACTTTTAACGTAATTATTCCTGGAATACATATCATACTCTACTAAAACTCCCCATGTTTTAGGAAAATTTGCATACCCAAAAAATTGCTATAGTTGTGTGCATTTTAATTTTACACTCACAGAAACAGTGAATGAGAGTTGATTTCTCTCATACACTATAGGTATACATTATAAAATCATTTCTTGTGGTAAAGACTACAGCAGGTAAAGAAATGAATGTCATACTATTGTTACTACTATCATGTACTTCACTTTCTCTTGGCATCCTTTCTCTGAAAACAGATGGAGCTTGTGTTGCAAATCAGGAGAGGAAATGGCATTGATGCATAGACCAGAAAACAAGCAGTACAGGTACAGTATGTCATTGTTACAATCATCATACCATTCCTTGAATCTGTGTGTGTGTGTGTGTGTGGGCGATTCTATCTCCTCCATTTATATTTTGGTCAAAACAAAACTCAGTCCTCATATGTCACACAGTGTGTGTTCATGGAGTGTTGCTCTGTATTAAGAATTAAGATGAAAGTTTTTATAGGCTTCCTATTCAGTCTTTCCATTTAGCTGCTTCCCTGATAATTTTGTTAATTGCTTTGCAACTACATGTAGTAATACTTCTTAGAATAGGCACTATATTTGAATGTCTTAATTATTATCAGTCATTATGCAATTTACCATTAATAATGTTCTTGTTACTTCCAGCTGGTTTTGTCACCTTGACGACGATATATACATCATACTAAAGAACCTCGTTAATCTATTGTCAAAGTTTGATCCATTGAAAGAGCCGATATACATGGGCAGAGCAGGTACCCACTGGAAGAAACCTTTCAAGGTAACAGGCACTACTACATAAACCCAAATTATAACATATATTATTATATTGATTACATTTTTGCCTTCTGTATTTACAAACATCATGGACTCCAGTTGTCTAAGAAGCAGAAGATGTTAGAGGTAACTTGATAATTATTGTTATTCATCACAGACACTGTTGGTTTATTAACTGTTTGTACATGTAGCCTCAGAATGTACATCCGTTTCATTTTGCTGTCGGTGGAATGTACTGCCTCTCAAGAGCAATGCTTGATAAAGTAAAGCCATGGCTAGGGTAAGTATGCATGTACATATACATGTACATGTACTCTTTTGTACTCTTGATTGTTTATTGGCAGTAATGGGGAGACAATGGGGGACACATGCAACAAGCTATTACAGCCTGAAGATGTTGCTGTTGGTGCTACTGTAGGTGAGTATTTGTGGTTTTATGTGGGCGTAACTTTCGATTTAGCATTAATAGCTGTTGATTAGCATTCAGCAGTTGATTATGATTTAACCACATGATCCATTGCTATTATGTGTATATGCTTCTAGAGCTACTTGCTAAGGAAAGACTCTCAAGAACTAAGCTATTCCATCCTCATGGACTGATACTGTCAAGATTTGTGAATCCAAGAACATTAAAAGATCAGGTACATCTACATACACACACACACACACACACTCTATACAGCAATACAATATCCATGCATGTACATGCATATAAAAGTATCTATAATGCACACACATACATGTACATGTACATATGTGCGTTCATAGTAACATTATGTCATTGCCATAATTGATTGTTTGCACATGTTGATAGATCGGGTTTGCCTATGGTTGTGGTCAGTTATGCGCCTACAAAGGCTACAAGAACAATGCAATTAAAGTCCCTAATGCTAGATTCCCTTTCAGTGAAGACCCATCAAGGTAAGAGTGCAATAGATTGGTAGTGAAGCAAAGAGGAGGGCAAAGTGGGAGAGGCAGAGAGAGTGAGGGGGAGAGGTTATTATATACTCTTATCTTCTTCCTTTAGGTTTAAGTCTCTCCACTGTCACCTCTTTCCAGACTCAGCTCTATGCAAATAACTTGGCCCGGTTCACAACGTAATGATTTTTAATTATAAATTAAATGAATTTGAACTTTGAAAGCTATTAGTTATGATTATTATTATTATTATTATTTATATAACCAATTTCACTCCTTCCTTTCTCATTTATTTCATGTTTCTAAAAAATGTTCTAATTGGTAGCCGGAATACAGCGATGGTTTCGCTGTTCTCACATGCCATACAAGAACCTAAAATCATCAATACAATATTACTGTCATGACTGCTTGTATCTAAATCTGTACTTACTTCTTTGTCTGATCCACGACATTCCAGTTCTTCTTTATTTGTCACAAACTGATAAAGGAACTCTGTTTCTAGTTGACCTCTACTCCAAGCGTTATCAAAGTACACCTCGGGTTTCTCAAACAGCTGGCACAAGTTGACGGCAAAGCCGGCCATATCGATAGGGATCTTTCTATTTGTGCCGACTCTTACAGCCCAGGACTTCCATTTGGTGATGGTATTGTTGTGGCATACGGGGCCTTCGTAGAGTATGTGACCGGCAAAACCAACCGGCCAGACAGCTGCCTTAACTGTCTTGCTTATCTTGAGGAAAGAGAAAAGAAAAAAGAAGAAATGAAAACATTCTTAAGCAGTTGTGAAAGTAAAAAGAAAACATCTTCTATGGTTTCAATCGAGTGGGAGTGGCTCATTAAATTGCAGGTGCATATATATATAAAAACAATAGCATTTCTGCTTGTTCCATCATGCAAGTTTAAAAAACCATAAAATGTACTCACAACATCAAAAATCCTGTGGTCATATCTATTGTCGTCATCGGCAAAATATATGACGCCTCCACGACAGTCTTTAGCTGAATAGTTATCCCTCAGCCACTGGAGAGCAATGTTGCGCTGTTCAAGTCCTCTGTGACCATGCATTATCTTCCAAAATAATTTAGCGACTAGAGTTTTCTTACGCGGAGTCTTCACTGAGAGATGAACAGAAGAGACAGGACAGAGAGAGAGAAGATTAGAGACTAGGGGAGTGGGATTATTCGAATCTTCAACGACTATCCATTTCACTTGAGTCCGCGAGAGTGAGAGAGAGTGACAGAGGGTTAGCAAATCTACTTTTTGTGTGTGTCTCTTATATGTTGGTGTAATTACAAAAACAATTTTCTCATGAACTGCTCCACCTCCTCTTTCCTTTTCTGCTTCATTAGTGTGTATTATTGGTGCGTTGAAGCAGCTGGGTAGATCTTTTCTCGCTATTTGAGATACTTCAGGTACTAAAAACAGACAAAAAGAAGGCTCCGTTTCCTCACTAAAATAAAATAAAAAAAATCAACAGTGACATACCATCCTCCGACCTGACATTAATCGCTACCAGTATTGCTACGAACAAATGAGAGCCCAGCAAGCCTATGCACATCAAAGTTGTTTTGAATTTTGATCTAGGCATCATAGACTTCTTCATGGGGAAGAGGTTGGACCTATCACCATCCTCAGAATTCACGTGCATGCTTAGGATTAAAATTTTTCAATTTTTGCGATTGTGAATAATTAAATGAAGTTAACTAACGAGTGCATCATATCCTGTCTCATTTTAAAGGTATTTTTCTTATAATTTATTTTAAGTGTATTTTTAATAGCAATTGATGATTTATTCTAAAAAAAACATTATTTGACGAATTTGCTCGTTCTTTTGCATTTTATCTCATGTTTCTAAAAAGTGTTGCAATTGATGAGATTTCGATATTGATGGCTTTGCTGTTTTTACATGCCAAACATGTACCTAAAAAAATTAAAAGATACAAAATTCTAATCACGGCATAAAAATGATATTACTTCTTTGTCTGATCCACGACACTCTAGTTCTTCTTTACTCGTCACAAACTGATGAAGGAACTCAGTTTCTAGTTGGCCTCTACTCCAAGAGTTGTTGAAATTTGCAAGAGGCTTCTCCAATAGCTGACACAAATTGATGGCAAACCCAGCCATATCGATAGGAAAGGATCTCTCTGGATCGTAATTTACAGCCCAGGACTTCCATTTGGTGACGGTATTGTTGTAACATACAGGACCTTCGTAGAGTATTCCACCTACGAAACCAACAGGCCAGACAGATATCTTAACTGTCTTGCTTATCTTGGGAAAGGAGAGAGAGAAAAAAAGAGAGAATGTCAATCATTGGATCATTTTATTAATAAGCTTAAGGCTGGGTTTACACAGCAACGCAAAACGGATTGCTTTTAAAACGATACACTTTGAACACCTTTTCCTTTCCATAGAGTCCTATCAAGATTCTATCACTTATTCATTGTTTCTGTGTAAACAGAACCATAAACTAGACACAAAACTATACAGATTGGATCGTTTTCATTGCTGTGTAAACATAGCCTAAATGTACTGCTCACAGTGTCAAAAAGCCTGTAATGATATCTGTTGTCATCATCAGCGAAATATACTATGCCTTCATGACAGTTTTGAGTTGAATACTTATCCCTCAACCACTGCAAGGCCATGTTGCGCTGATCAATACCTCTGTGCCGCCATGACGATCTCTTAACAAATATTTTCTGAAACCACCAAAGTTTAGGTTTTTTATGTGGAGTCCTCACTGAAAGATGAACAGAAGAGACAGGACAGAGAGAGAGGAAATTAGAGACTAGGGGAGTGGGATTTTTGGAGTCTTCAACGACTATCCATTTCACTTGAGCCCGTGAGAGCGAGAGAGAGTGACAGAGGGTTAGCAAATCTACTTTTTGCGTGAGTCGTTTATACGTTGGTGTAATTACAAAAACAATCCTCTTGTTGTGAGCCCCTCCTCCTCCTTCTACTTCTCTTTCTGTCCTGATGTGTATAATTGGTGATTTAAAACTGCAACTGGGTAGATTGTTACTTCTCATTCCATCTATCAGTTATACAATAATCTAATTTCATAATTAAATGCTACACATACCATTCCCCGATTTGCCATAAATTGCTACCAGAAGTCCTACAATCAAGTGAGAAACCAGCAAGCCTGTACACACAAAAAATCTTTTGATTCTCATCCTACAAATTAAAAATCAAAAGGGTTAAAAAATTGAGTGGGCGTAGACTAAGACTTAAAATTTAAAGTAGGCGTGGCATTAAATGTGGTTTACGCATGTTTACGCACACGTGGAATTTCATTCGTTAAAGCTACTAATGTCTAAGTCGAAGTGCTGTGGTTGTAACAGCACTGGCGTTTGTTTATATTGCTCTTGTGTACAAAAAAATCAGCCATGCTCGGACTGTCGTCCTAAAAAAGCAGGGAAGTGCCAGAACCTCAGACGTGAGGCGACTTCATTAGAGGTAAGTGTAGGATTCATCCATTTCTGGAGGTGGTTATGGGTACATATGCTATAGTTACTGTAAGATCAAAGGCACCGCCGGGTAGTATATTAAGCATATACACCCCTGCCTCTGATATATACACCCCAGCTAGCCCCTCGTGGTTTTTAATGATATTCATAGTGCCACGTGGTGAAGAAATGGCTGCCTCAGTGCCTCTTCTCTTCCTCTTTGCTGCCCGATTTTAGACCTTATCGTTCTGTTCTTAGCGGCCAGTTTCTTGCAAGTAGCAAAGGACACTCTAATGAGTAGAACAGACCTCTTTTAGTCAGATTTACTCCATCGGTTGTCATAGGCGTATCTAGCCTTCTCCATCTACTAGGGCACTTAATTAATTATTCATATATCTAATTAATTAATCATACCTTTAACTATTGATTGGGGCAATTTGGGCAAAGGCATTTTAAATTTAAGACCTATAACTGCCCTGGTGCTTGAATAAACACTTGTAACATGTAGGTGTGTGCTAAATTATTGTGGTTAACAGTGCTAACTATTGTGGTTAACAGTCCTCCCACTGTTACAATACTGTGTATAATACAATAACTAATGAATATCATAAAATGCGCAATGGCAGTCCCGTGCGGTTTGTTCTTACAGTAAGTATAGAATATATTATATCAAGAGTAGATAATAATTAGAAGAGAGTGTCCTACTGTGATATACCCCCTGCTTCATCACCGCGTAGAATTAAAGAGTCACATTCAGGATATTTTCAGTATTCTTGAGTAGTTATTCAAAAATAACTAGCAATAACTATAACTA
>NW_003546340.1:171772-220654 GCF_000090795.2 Amphimedon queenslandica | reverse complement strand
TTCATTACATGCTGCAAAGTAGGGTTAAAATTTATGTATTATTTTTTAGAATAATTATTTTTTATTAATTAACTTTTATTATTATTAATTGAATTAATAATTATTATTATGATTGAACTCAACCCCCTTGTTTCTTTTATTTTTTGACAACCCCACCTTTTCTTATTTAAAGAAATTTTTTATTTACTTGTTTCCATACTATTATGTTCATTGATATTAATTAACTAGGTTTAAAAATCCATTACAGAATATTTAATAAAACTTCTCCAAGATATTAATTTTTGGCTACTTGTGCATACACAAAATAAACATAGCACATCTAGAAACTTGAAAATTTGAAATAATATTGAAATTCATAGCTAATAACTAATTATTTATGTGACGTACTATCCTGTTTTCGTTAATAATCTTTAATAACCATGCCTGATTTCCCGCTCAACTGCACTTTGTCAAGTTTGTCACTTAGCAGTACAGTCCTTACTTTAAAGTTTAGACCTTAGTGAATTTGCAATCAGCCACTTTTCAATATTTGTTATTCGTACTTTGCAAGCAAAAAGTCAGTTTATCCAACCTCTAGCTTATACACTATATATACTTGTATGTATCTTTTTCATAGTATGAGTTGGTCACCAAGCCCAGATCTGGATAAGAGAGAGGAAGATCCCATTCTGCCTCCTGGAGGAGATCCGGCAATCCCTCCTGGAGGAGCTCCGGCAATCCCTCCTGGAGGAGCTCCAGCAATCCCTCCTGGCGGGGCACCAGCAATCCCTCCTGGAGGAGCTCTGGCAATCCCTCCTTGAAGGGTTCCGCCAGTCCCTCTTGGAGGTTCACCCGTAGTCCCTCCTGGAATGGCTCTGGGAGTCCCTTCTGGAGGTGCACCCGTTGTCCCTCCTGGAAGGACTCCAGCAGTCCCTCCTGCAGGTGCACCTGTAGTCCCTACTGCAGGGGCTCCAGTAGTCCCTCCTACCCCAGCACTGCCTTTGCTGCACCAGCAAAGGCAGCTCATTATTGCCCAATTGAGGGCTGTCAATAGACATATTGTAAGTCGTTACTATGAGGTACTAAATTATATTCCACAATAGTATCTCAATCTACCAAGACGACCTGGCAGGGGTAGGGGTAGGGGAAGGAGGCCAAGACCTCAAGTTGGAACAAAAAATTATAACTTTTACTAACTACATGTATCATAACTTTATTATAATAATAAATGTAGACATAATAATAAAATAATCAAAATGTCAATAAAGAATGCACCAGCGTTAAGCCAAGATTAAAATACATTAGCAATGCACAGTGTTTGACAAAACAAAAATGCTCCAATGCTTTAGCTTCTATTAATATTCCTAGAAGAAAAATACACATTATCATAATGCATGATTTATGAAATAAATAATACCTATGTAGCCATTAACGTGGACATATTGATTACGTACATGAACATGCACAGTGTTGTCATTCATAATCTACAAAAAAATAAAGACAAACATCTTTTAATATGCTTACTAATTCTATACTGAATTAAGATTTTTTATGAGACTTGCATTGAGCAAATTCATATAAATACAGAACAAATAAATACTTTCCAATGTGCAAACAATTGTTGTTTGTTAATGAGAATATGCATGCACATAATATTATTATAATAAACTAACAATCATCAACGAAAGATACGCTGGCAAACAATAACTTATTGTGAGAGTACTTACTGTGGCCATGCTTATAATGACATACCCATCAGACGAATATACATGTAACCATAAATCATACCCTATAACAAAATACATAAGACACTTTGGAATCTCACAATATTTAATTATGCTACATATTCCATTCCTTAGACTACAGTAATGTAAAACCTATGCAGGCACCTCCTGCAGTGTGATAAAAGTACTCATCAAGGACCTACAATAAAACATTAAGTTCCATTTAATAATGAAATAAATTTAGTTACAACAATCAAAATCAAGAACTGCCTTTAATTATTATTGCACATTACAATATCAAGCAATGAAAATATTGCCGAATAATCACATCCCTTCCAGCTGTCATTACCTGTAAAGCATAGTAACATAAACACATCAAATGCGAGCAATGTAAACACGTGGGCTAATAATAACAATAGTACAAACAGAGAGTGACAGAGGGTTAACAAATCTACTTTTTGCATAAGTCGTTTATACGTTGGTGTAATTACAAAAACAATCCTGCCGTTGTGAGCCCCTCCTCCTCCTTCTTCTCTTTCTGTTCTGGTATGTATAATTGGTGATTTAAAACTGCAACTGGGTAGATTGTTTCTTCTCATTCCATCTATCAGTTATACAATAATCTAATTTCATAATTAAATGCTACACATACCATTCCCCGATTTGCCATAAATTGCTACCAGAAGTCCTACAATCAAGTGAGAAATCAGCAAGCCTCAAGCCTGTACACACAAAAATTTTTTGATCCTCATCCTACATTGACCTACAAATTAGAAATCAAAAGGGTTAAAAATTGAGTGGGCGTAAGAGTTAAAATTTAAAGTAGGCGTGGCATTAAACATTAAAAATGTCTCAAGTAAGTTTTTATTTTATAATTTCTTTTTATTAATTTCTGCTGTGATTAGGAAGTCAACAGTGCACCAGAGAGGTCTCGTAGTCCCAATCAATCAGACTGCAGCCCGTCTCCTGAACCAAACGAGCCAAAAGATACAACATACAAGCCAACCTACACTGTACTGTATTGATGATATTTATATTATTTTATTGACTGAATGCTGTGTGCTCTTTAGGGCAAGAAGAGAGGACGGAAAAGGAAACTGCCAAGGGAGCAAGATGAGAGTGGAAGTGACAACGATGAGCACACAAGCAATTTTCCTGCTTCAAAGTATGCCCACGGGGGGGGGGCAAGGGGGCTGGGGGTTCTAAATATATAATTTATACTGACTCTAAAGATTGTTAGAGTACCAATGGCCTCCTGGAGGGGGTAATGTGGCATCAAAGTGGTACATGCTTCAGGAGCAGGTGGGGGAGTTCCTGGACGTTAGGAGCATGATGAGACGCTACCCAGGCAAGAGAGAAGAGAAGGTCTTTCATTTTTAAATTTTTTGTAATAGACTTAGAGAGACGATCTCTTGATATTGAAGAGAAGAAGTATTTACTGGACATTGAAGCTGTCAATGAAACACAATGCAATATGGGTAAGGACCTAATGATATAAGAATGGATTTATAAGAGTAGCATGGGCTATAATTATAATAATTATAGTGCCTGCATGTCTATGTATACATTATTATATTTTGGAAATTTTTAAAATGCTCATAACTCAAAAATTACTTGTCAGAATTAGCTTAAACTTTCTACATAGCATAAGTACATCAATATGTATCAGAAAATTTAATAAAAATTGAGGGTGATTTTGTAGCCATTTTTTGGAAAAAACCATGGGCTATAGTACAGGGAAATTTTCAGAAATTGGCTCATTTTAAAAATGGCCATAACTTGAAAATTTTAGTTCGGAATCACCTCAAACTTTCTACATAGCATAAAGACATCAATATGTATCAGAAAATGTAATAAAAATTTTGGGTGATTTCGGAGCCATTTTTTGAAAAAAACCATGGGCTATAGTACTATAGTACAGGGAAATTTTCAGAAATTGGCTCTTTTTAAAAATGGCCATAACTTGAAAATTTTAGTTCGGAATCACCTCAAACTTTCTACATAGCATAAAGACATCAATATGTATCAGAAAATGTAATAAAAATTTTGGGTGATTTCGGAGCCATTTTTTGGAAAAAACCATGGGCTATAGTACAGGGAAATTTTCAGAAATTGGCTCATTTTTTAAAATGGCCATAACTTTAAAAGTTTTAGTCGGAATCACCTCAAACTTTCTACACAGCATAAGTACATCAATATGTATCAAAAAATGTAATAAAAATTTGGGGTGATTTCAGAGCCATTTTTTGAAAAAAACCATGTACAGGAAATCTTCAGAAATTGGCTCATTTTTTAAAATGACTGTAATACGAAAATTTTAGTTCGGAATCACCTCAAACTTTTTACATAGCATACAGACATCAATATGCATCAGAAAATGCAATAAAAATTTGGGGTGAATTTGGAGCCATTTTTAGCAAAAAAACCATGGGCTATAGCCTTTGCTTTTCTTGTTTTAAAATGCTCATAACTTCAAATTTTGTTGCACATATTACTGCACACAGCATAAGTGCATCATCTTTCCTCTAGGTTTGGTTGCTATGGAAAGCGATGGCGTCTTAGAGCTGATGGCGGATGAGTTTCCAGACAAGTACAAAGTACTCCAGTCCAGCATAAAAGATCTAAATTGTGAATTTAAATATTGAAATAGGAATATGTCGATGCTCAGGTTGAGAGACAATTCAATGAAGCAGTTCAGAGCACGTTAGCCGATATGAGGACGCTAGCTGAGAGTCAGGTGAGTTTTCTTTCTGTTCGTCCTTCATTACTTGTTCCTCCAGGTCACTCAAGAGTGTGAAGACCCCGACGAACTGATTGATGCAATGCTCGACGAGACTGTCCTCTTTAATTCTTATTGCAATATTTTGAGAAAACGTAACTATGATACTTACCAGGAGAGACCTCTTGAAGTAAAGAGAAAGAGAAAGAGAGAGGGGGAGAGAGAGAAAGAGAGAGAGGGGGGAGAGAGAAAGAGAGAGGGATAGAATAATGTTTTGTGAAGTTAAATTTGTTAAAAGTATTTTTATAGCTAAGTTTTTCTTTGTCATTTACAGGCTCAAAGGATACCAAGACCTAAGCAAGTTCCTCGTAATTGTCCACGGAAATCCAAGTATCCAGCTGCACTGGTACCTGGTCAATACAGCGACTACATTAGAAGGCATCCTAATCATCATTATTACTGATTTATTTGTATTATTATTTTTAATAGATATTCCCCTCGGGAACTTTCCCAGCTCCCGTTAAAGACTGTCACCTCTTTCCCAGATACTCCGCCCGAGACTACAAAGGATAGCGCTCAGTCTACTGCTACAAACGATAGCACTTTGTAGATCATTATTACATTCATTATATATATACTATACTGTTACCCAAACACTCCTCCCAGTTTTTTTCAGTGATAACATTCTATAAATACAATCAGTGAGCTACGTGATGGGAGGTGTGGGTAGATACGTGACCTGCTGTATATACCATAGTAGGCTACGTGACCCAAGGCGGTCCTTGATTGCTTGTTAATTTTCTGTTATCTCATAAATATCTTTGTATCTAGCCGCCGAAACTATTAAGCTACTTTTATTAAAGTCTGAGAGAAAAAAGAAGAGAGAGGTAAGATGGATTTCAAGACTTTTGCAGTCTCTAGTGGCTGCGGGCTCATCTTTGGATTAGCTGCAGAGAAAGGACAAGGTGAGCTATCATTATGGTGCCTCATTAATTGCAGCTGCTGATTCTCATTCTAGTTTTAATTTCATTATTTCACATTATCACATTATCATTTCTTTACTTGATTATAGCTTACTTACCATCAGTCATAAGGAACCAAATGACATTTTCACAGTACACCATGCTTAAACTCTTCCTACCAGCAGTTGCTACAAGTCAGTGAAAACTAATAATTATGCATGACTTTTTGAAGCCTTGTGTTTTATATAAACTGATGAATTTTTTTCTCAGAGTGTTAGTATTAGCACAATCTGATAAGTTTTGTGTGTACAACATAGGTTGCGGTGTTTTCAGTTTGTTGGCTTTCATTCCATCCACTCGACGCTATTTCCATTCCGTTCGTAAAGCATTTTACGATTCACTTGCATTTCAAAGTGTCGGAAAGACTTTACTTGGTGGGGCCATTCTTGGAACTGGAATGACATTATCTGGATCTGTAAGCGAACCCATTAAATATCATCAATCATCATCATACCTACATGTACTGTAAATTTATGAAAGGATGGCATGCAAATTTTTGCAAATTGTTTTATTGTAATACTCCTACTCTTGTAACTATTTTAATCCATTCTTATTATTTTTTAGTGTCCTGGAATGATATTTGTCCAGCTTGGAACCGGAACACAACATGCAGGTATATGTACATGGAATCTTTCGACATTGTTACTTTTGATTCATTTCCCAGTATACACATTTGCAGGCTGCATTCTTGGTGCAGTACTGTATGGTATGATCCACTCCAGCCTCCAGTCTACATGCAAAAAGAAGCAAGATGATGATGAGCCTTCTCCTCTTTCGATTGCAGGAAACTTGTTAGTGTATTAACTAACTTAATATCAAAAATGTTTTCATTGTCTCTTATTTACACACATACACATGCAGTGTTGATAGGATCCTTTCTGTGAGATATGTATCTGTTGCTTTGCCTTTTATGGCTCTACTCGCTACAGTTTCAATACTAGTAGATATACTCTTTCCAGAGAAAATAAACCTATCAGTAAGGAATGAGATATTATGCTAGCTTGTATTTATTACTATTCAAACTATACTCACTGCATAATTAAATTGTGTGCATACATTAGGGGCTGCAAAGAAATGGAATTCCACTTTTATCTCAAGCAACATGGAACCCTCTTTTATGCGGTGTCTGTATTGGCATTCTTCAACTTCCATTGGCAATTAGTGTGAAGGATAGTATTGGGGGCAGCTCGTCTTATTGCACTCTAGTAGCTAAAGCAGTGAGTACCACCACAAAGCAAGCTGGAAATGGGGCCTTTGCCTACTTTAAGAGCTACACTAATGACTGGTGGCAGGTTAGTGCTAGTGTTAACTGTAAGCAGTGTTGAGCAGTGTTGTTGAGCAGTGCTGTGTTGTGTTGTTGTCACCAGTGCTTTGTGTATTTAGTCGATTTTATGGGCTTCACTTTGGCAGAACTTATAGTATCACGCTTAGTGTCAATTCTTAATTACTTCTAATTTACACTGTATCATGTGACTCATATCGTTTACCGCTAATCCTATTTTTAATTCATAAAGGTTGTATACGTGGGGAGTGCAGCATTAGGAGGTGCAGCTTCTTCTCTCCTCTCTGGTACGTGGGGCAGTGTTGAGGGTGTCTCTCCTCTTACTGGTTTCATTGGTGGAGCATGTCTCCTCTTTGGAGCAAGACTGGCTTCAGGTTGCACCAGGTATGACCGACGCATGCACTATCCAGTTTGTTTTGTATCAAGTATTTTGTATCAAATTGCATGCAGTCATCATATACCTTAGATATCGGTCAACATTGATTAATGTTTCCTACAAGTGAAGCTTTGATACTCTTGATAATGATATTTTTTGATATTATTTTTAAAAGGTTGTTCTTTCTTCCTGTCATTTATATAGTGGCCATGGAATATCTGGTACTGGTCTTCTACATGGTTTCTCACTCCTTGCTCTGTGTTCAATGTTTGGTGGAGCTATTGCAACTGCAGTGACAATGAAAGCAATCCTACCATCATGAAAAGAGAGACAAATATGAACAAGAGTACATGACTTACTTTCGATATATGAATTATCAGCATTATACCTAGTCTGTTTTTTTATTTTATTGTAAAAAAAATAAAGAAAAAGGAAGCAGAAAAAACGATTCTTCTATGCTGGATAATGAAATAACAATGGGAATAAAATGAGGAGATGAAATTAGTTTCATTATTATATCATTAAAAAAGTTAATTTATAATTATCATCATTACATTATATAAATATAATTATTGGTCAGCATTGGAAAAGAAAAGAAATAACAATAATAATAATAATAACAATAATAATAATAATAATAATAATAGATCTACAATTCTACTGCATGTACACAAAATACAACAGAAACAAATGAAATAACTATCACATAACATTATGCATGACTGAATGGAAGAAAGAGTATGTGAAAGAAATTTGGGGCATAACTAAAATTGCAAGTGTATTAGGAGTGTAACTATAGACTAAATAATTGTTCCATATATTTTAATATCTCCTTCAAAGATCTATCTCGTTTTCATCTTCATCTAATTTTGCCAACTCCTACACAAATTTTAAACATAATTTTATTATTACTACTATTTTTAAAAATGAATTATTTTCTAACCTCTGCGTGTTTCTCCTCCATTTTCTTCACAGCCTCTACAACTGTCTTCTCCAAATATTCCTTCTCTCTGTCGTGGACTTTGCTCAGCTCAGAACGAGTCAGCATTCCTGTGCTAAACACCTCCTGTTCAACACCTCTGAAAAAAGAGCAAGAGTTTAATTATTTTCTTTTAAAAAAGATTTCACAAACCTTCCCCAATCCTTGTTTTTAGTGTCTCCGTCCTTCTTTTTAAGTTTCAGCTCTTGAATTATTTCTTTCGTAACTTTATCCAGATCACTGTTGGCGGTAATGTGATTAGAATGCAACCAGTTCTAATCATAATAGAGTTTGACTTACATTTTCTTTATTTTCTCAAGAGCCTTTCTCTGTGCATTATGAGTCACTCCAAGCAAGAACTTTTGCTTTTCATGAAGCTAAAGAATTTTATAAATTAAAAATTGAGATGAAACGATTATTACTAAACGCTACCTCCATCTTTGATTGTCTCTCTAGTGCTTTTATTTGCTCCTTCTGACTCTTTTCCAGATCAGCCAATTGAGCTTTGTGAGTCGCCTCCAACTCCTTTTCCTAAAGAAAGGAAGGGGAAGAGGAGAAAAAAGTAAAAATAATAGAAAGACAACACAATAAAAGAACGACTGATTTCTATAAAAACCAACTCACTTGGTCAGCTCCTTTTTTTGACGCCTTGGCCATTGCTTTGGACTGATCAGCCTGCAGTTTCTTAGTAGCCTGAAAATAATAATAATAATAATAATAATAATCTGTAGTTAAAATGTATACCTTCTCGTGTTTATTGGCTAAATCAATATTTCCTTTAGTAAATCGTTTCATCAGTTTAAGATAATCCTATAACAGATATAAAAAATAGTTAATAATATTATCATAATTTACTGGATTTTCAATAATGGTTGGTGAATCATGAGACACTGCACAAAGTTTTTCCCTTCCTTTTGCTTCCATTAGGCAAGAAAGAGTTTCACCTGAAAAAAACATAAAATAGAAATGACTAAGAGCTGCAGAATGCACAAGTACCTTGGAATGAGGGCATAGTGGCAGATTTAGTGCCCATCTTTTTGAGGGTATCATTACCAGTCGTGGGAACAAGTGAGCCTCTTGGTTTTGCAAAATTTTGAGCAGACTAAAAAAACAATAATATCACTAAAAGGCTTCAATCCTCTTGCAGAAATTACTTTAACTTGAATTTCCGGAGGAGCAGCCGATCCTTTTCTTTTCTGCTCAGGTATAGGACCATCGGGTGTATTAATAGTAGGAGTGATCTCAGGGGCACTCCCTTTTCTAATGTTAGACTCCCCTGACTGCTCAGTTTCAGCTGCATCTTTAAACTGAACAATATAAATTTATAAATGAAAAAAGACTCTGTCTTCTCACTTCGTCTTCCTCGGCATCAGTTCCCATTGCCAGTTGCTCCAAAGCTCTAGTGGCGAACATCAGTGGGTTCTCAAGGGCAGCAACGAAATCTTAAAAAATAGATCGAGATTCAAAAAAGTAGAGATAATCAGTGCTTACCTTCGTACTCATCAGGTACGTAGTCCTCGATCTTAATGTGAAGGAAGAGGTTGGCTATTCCTAGAGGATTGTTGTGTTTGTCCCTCAGTGAGACATGTCTGAAGCCAGCCCTTAACTGATTGACTGGTAGGACTCTTTGGCCCATGAACACGTGATCACTGTCAAACACTACTAGACGCAGTAGAGCTAGCTCTGGCAATAATACCTGAAAAATAAAAATAGCAGTATAATAATGATGATCAATAATGACAATATGAAGTGAATGGGCTTATATTGTTACTAAGGTCCATTTGTGTTCACCTGAGCCCTAGTTTTCTTGCAATAACTTTTGACTTACAGTTCCTATTGTAAAAATAAACATACCTGTGCATTCCTCTCCTTTTGCCGCATCTATTGTGATACTCAAGAAGCAGCTATAGCTCTTTAGCTTCAAGTTGGTTGTATAACCCATGCAGAAAGTACAGCCATACTTTTCCTAATATTATTGCATTGTGTTAATTATTGGGTGGGGTCTGTAATCACTTCCTGGGCTCAGGTGAATGCAAATGGACTTTAGTGTCAACTGTTAACCACAATAAAGAACAGGATGACTTAAGAGAGGGCAACCCATTAGACCTTTTACAAATAACTGAGTATAAAATGAGAGGGAATGTACATATAACTCCATTACATTCACCTGTATATCCAATTTTTGAATGGGTTAACTTAAACTTAACCCTGTCTTAAACTTTTAATTTAAAAAATTAACATTTAAAGCACTAAATTTGTTACAAGTAACTACACTGTACGTGCATAGTAGACACATTTTGTAACTGCTTCACTTTCTTTATAAACAATAATTTCACATCTCTCTCTCTTACTCTTTTAAACACAAAGTAGTCCTCGTCCCAGAAAGGATGAGGAGCAGGTGCCCTTTTTTTAGTAAATCTTCGTCTCACAATGTCAGCTGGGAGCCCGTACATCTCAATCTCAACCATCAGCTCCGTCTTCTTTGACGTAATAAACATTCCCGAGATTATCTTGACAGATAAACGAGCGGGGACAGTGTCGTCAATCTTCTTCTGCACAAACGGATTGAAACCTCTGTCCATGCACATGACACTTGGCTTTAATAAATACCTGTAGATGTGGGCGTGGTCATAGGTTGTCATGGAGACAGCTACTTACCCTGTCCCTCCATTCATTTCAAATTTTGCATAGTTGACTTGCATTGGCATGTCTGATGTCTGGAAATTAAGAGCTACCATTTGACAGCCAACATTCCAATAGATCTAGATAATAATGAAAATAATATTTATAGAGTGATATCTCCTGCTTGATTACCTGTGGCATGTAATTGCTGGAGTTCATTCTGGAGCCACCAGCTGGGTATACTCGGCTGTTCTGTCTTATGTTATACCTCACAAACTCTTTTGGCTTCGTCTTGATGAGATTCATACCTTTCTCTTCACCAAAGGAGGACATAATGTAATGACAATTGAGCTCTGGAAAAAAGAGAGAGAAAGAAAGAGAGAGAGAGAGAGAGAGAGAGAGAGAGAGAGAGAGAGAGAGAGAGAGAGAAAGAGAAAAAAGAAAATATAATTAGCATTAAACAATCAGTACTGAATACTTGAACTTACTTTCGGATGCTTCAAAGCTCCCAAAAGACATTGCAGTAACATAGTTGAGTAGCTCTGTCAAAGGACTGGCACCAAGAGCTTCTCCTCTCTACAAATGTACAGTAGATCAAATACAGTAAAAAGTAATAATTAAAAATAATATTAAAAATAACATTAAAAATAATATTTAAAATAATATTAAAATTACATGTACATGTAATTGATCAGAACCAGCTCAAACAACATTTAAAAAATATTAGAAAATGTAATAAAAATGGAGAATTCTCTCCTAGCTATTTTTGGCTAAATACTTTATATAGCTGGTCTTTGATTTTGGAGCAACTTTAAAATTTTGTAAAAAATTCAAATTTGATTGAAATCAGCTCAAACTTGATAAATAACATAAAAACATGTATATCTATCAGGGAAAATGATGAAAATGGAGAATTTTTGACTTTTCATTTTTGACGAAATTTGGCCGATGACCCAAGGCTATAGCCTTTGGTCTTTGACCCAATTTTGGAGAAACTTGAAAAATTTGTACAAAATGCAAATTTGATCGGAATCAGCTCAAACTTGATAAATAGTATAAGAACATGTATATCTAATTATCTATCAGGAAAAATTATTAAAATGGAGAATTTTGACTTTTCATTTTTTAAGGAAATTTGGCCGATGACCCAAGGCTATAGCCTTTGGTCTTTGGCCCGATTTTGGAGTAACTTTAAAAATTCGTAAAAAATACAAATTTGATTGGAATAAGCTCAAACTTGATACATAACATAAAAACAAGTATATGTATCAAGAAATGGTCTTGATCTTGATTTTAATTACATATTACAATAAATTTATTTGCTACAATGTAGTCTTAGTAAGACATTCTACTATTACATGTACATGTAACATGTAGGTCTGATATCAAAATACTTCATTTACCTCGTATTTCTTTTTCTCTTCTCTTGAGGCTTCATCGCTAGCTCCATTATCTTTCTTTGCTGGAGTGCTCCCAGGCTAAAAAAAGAACAAAAACCAGATCAGATTGTGCACTCTACTCTCCTTCAAACAGCCCCTCTCTCTCACTCACTTGTTTTGCTTCAGCGTTTCCATCAGCTGGTGCAGTTGACTCTTGCTGCTGTCCACCTTCTCCTCCTCCTTCAGTTTTCTTGTGCTCATCAGTGGTAGGTGGACTCTTCTCACTAGAAGAAGCTGAGGCTTGAGAAGGACTTTTCTCTAAACTGTTCTGTTTGATTGGACTAAGAGAAAATGGAGAATCATAAAAATAATGTACATACGTACATACAGGTACATGTATAATTAAGAACAGTATAATAAATACATGAAGCCAATTTAAATTAGGCAAATAATTTTAGCTAATTTGAGCTGTGCTTAATAAGGCTGGCGTTTCTTACACCAGGCTTTTATCAAAGCATTCCTGAGGCTAAACAATCTAATAGACACTGGGCCAGGGCTAATGAATTGATAAAGGACAAGATACAGCTGGAAAAACGTCATAACAATAATGTCCTCTTACAGACAAGCTAGAGAAAGAGAGACATACCGCAAGCACGTGCAGGAGCAGCATCACATAAAACACTAATAATCACTCTCGAAGAAGACCGTAGTGACTTAAAACAGTAAACAAAATGACTAGTTACATGTACATAGTTTAATAATTATACATATGTACATGTACATACTAACCCATCGTCTGTGTCTTCAAGTATAGTCATACCCTTGAATAGACTAGGTCTAGTAAGCAATGGAGCCTATATATACATGAATTATGAAAAGAAGTTCAACCTTTTCAAGTGACTATAATACCTTGGACTTAGGTGGTTCTACAATAACAGGAGGAGCAGCTGTAGGAGAAGGAGTATCATCAGTCACCACTGTGACAGGAGGAGGAGAAGTCACAACAGTCTCTTCTTTACTGGTTGGTGATGAGGCAGCTGGTTCTGGTATGTCTTCAGAGTTATCTTGGATTGTTGCTCCTCTTGAGAGAGTCCCAGTCCCTCCCTTTGGTGCCCTGACCTTGTCCTTTATTAGTATCTTCCCTTTGAGTTTCTCTACTGGCGGTAGTGGTGTGCCTGGCTCCAGCTGGAGGAAGGAGAAAGAGAAAGAGAGTTCAAATATAATTAAAGCATTCTGTTTTAAAAATTGAGGCCATTGTAATGTCCATTGAAATATTCCCCTCAATCTCTTACAGGGCAATCTTCAAAAGGAGCAGAGAGAAGCTTATCTCCAAAGACATTGATAAAGATGTCAGCCATCCTGCTGATGAGTTTAGGATACTTGTTGCAATGATTCTCAATTGAGAGGATGAGAGGGTATTCACTGGCAGCAAATGCAAACTCATTAATAGTCTCCACCACGTCCTAGAGAGAGAGAGAGAAAAAGAGAGAGAAGTCAGTGTTGATACAATTACATTCAAGAGTACGATTAACATAACTTGACTACATTAACATCAAAAATAAACACCAATTCCTCCACTAATAACAACAGCAGCTGCACTGCATTTATATGGAGAAGGTGAGTACATACACATGATGAATAGAGTAAAGAGAAGACATTGAATGATCAATAATGAGAGCCATTACCACAAACATTGTCTAGAATCATATCCCTCTCTTTCTTTCCTCTCTACCTCTCTCTACCTCTCTCTCTCTCTCTCTCTGTCTCTCTCTGTCTCTCTCTCTCTCTCTGTCTTGTGTGCTGCCAAGAGTGTGTAACAACTGTAGGTAGTAATTTGTGCACAACACTTTCATAATGATAATCTTATTGTTATTAATTTTTAATATCATTAGACTGACTTTGAATGGCACTTTAGTACAGAGTGTGTTCCCATGTGTGATAATAATGTCTTCGAAATCACCACGAGGCCAGCAATCAAGTTCTACACATCTAAGAGAGAGAGAGGGAGGGAGAGGGGAGAGAGAGGGGAGAGAGGGGAGGGAGGGAGAGAGAGGGGAGGGAGAAAGGAGGGAGGGAGAGAGGGGGGGGAAGAGAGAGAGAGGAAGATGTGGTAAATAGAAGGAAAGAAAAACACATAAAGAGAGAGAGAACGAATACAAGGAAATGCCATGATTTAAATATTTCCTTGAAAAGACAAACACAACTATTGTATACATTAACACACAAACAAAACAGAGAGTCACACACACACAGGCAAACATTCATTCCTATACCTGCATCCAGTGAGCAATACTTGAGCATACATCTCAGTGAGGGACTCAGACCGAACCTGGTGACCTATAGAAACATACATAACACTCATCACATGACAAGTCATGTGACAGGGTACCGTTGAGGTAAGTGTTGTGAGAGCTGTTGATGAAATAGTGATTGAGTGGTTTCCACATGTCCTGGCACTGGTCGAATACTGTTGGGTCGATGATCATATTATCATCACTCATGAGATATTGAAGTAAATCCTTCATTGTTAACCGATCTATCAAAATAAAAACAGAAATAATAATAATAATGATAACAATAATTGTGTATAATAAAGTATAATATTTTTATAAGCATGTACATGTAGCCACATATAGTGCAGACTATCCCTCCATTATTCTCTCATCAAGTTTGTCTCTTTCTTCTCTTACCTTTCTCTCCTCCATATTTATCCATTAGTGCCATAGCTTGTTCGTTAGTCAGTCGAGGGTGCAAGATGTCATTAAGACGAGGATCACGTTGTTGCTATGGGTACATACAATGTACAGTGAGAGGGAGAGAGGGGGTAGTAATGAGGACTCACTGTATTCAAAACAGTAGCAAACTCCTTGGCATCAATATACTGCTTCCTAGCTTTTATTTTACTATTGATTGAAATGAGAAATGATCATACGAGAGTCGGTCATGTGATGAAGACGACTAACCATTCCTTCTTCAATACGTCTAGATCAGGTCCTCTATTTTGCAATAAAGTATCGATTAGGTTCATGTATATTTCTTCGGTGAATTCTGACACATCAATGTATGGTGTGCCATCATCCTTAAAAATAACAAAATTATCTCATTCCTTTTCTCTTTCTCGCACCTTTTCCTTGACGTTGGTTTTTGCCGACTCAAAATAGTTAAGGATATCTTTAGAGGTCTTTGGTACCATCATGAGCTTTCGGACGACTTTGACTGGAAGCTGTCCGTGACCGTTACTCTCCAAACACATTCGAACATAACTGGATAGAGTTACAAATTACATTCATGTACATTAACATCATGTCTTGTAATGTATGACATAATCATGTACTAGACATGAAGGAAACTCACTGTTTTCTCATGTACGTATGTACTGAGAGTTGATAGTCAAGAAGATGGTGTGCCAGTTTGTTAATGGAGGTCTTGAAAATCTTTTTATATGAAGAAAAAAGGAAAATGTTAAAGCCATAAATTTTCCATTCTCTCTCTCTCTCTGTTCTTTATATTTCTTTACCTGAGCACTCTCTGTGTCTAGTGCCATTAGGTAGGTAAAATGGAGTTTTGTGATCCCGTCCATTTTGTAAACCAAACACAGACAGCAATCTTCAGATAACTCACTAATACCCAAACTAGTGCACAGAAAATCATGTAGTTTACCATCCTATAGTAATAATAATAATAATAATAATAATAATAATAATAATAATAATAATAAAGATGATACATGTATTATTTATTATTATTATTTTGCAGCTGCATTTATTAAAAACAAACCTTGGGTACTTTACCAGCTCTGACATCACTTACAACAACAAGATCCCAAACAAGGGCACTCTGAAAAAGAGAGAGAGAGAGAGAGAGAGAGAGAGAGAGAGAGAGAGAGAGAGAGAGAGAGAGAGAGAGAGAGAGAGAGAGAGAGATTGAATCAAAAAGAGAGAGAGAGGGGAAGAGTTATACATAATTACTACACAATACAAATAGTCTTGCGCAATTACTTATTGACATGTGTACATTCGAAAACAATTTGTACGCAATAATTGTATTTAATGCACTCATTATTGTCATACCAACATTAGGAAGCTACAGTATGTACATTCTCAACGGCTACACTTACTTTGGAGGGATCATCCCCAGTTGCAGAAAGAAAGTATCCTTCAGAATCAACCTTAAAGCACATTTTATGAGCTATGGTGTCACCCTGGGACGAAAAGAAAGAGAAGAAAGGAGAGAGGAATGAGGTAAAGGGGGAAACATGGCTCATGGGGATATTTGAGTGTCTTTTATTTTTAATTTTTAGTTTGTTAATTTAAGAGCCAAGGAACCCAGCCAATTTCCACTCTTATCAACTATTTCTTATTGTGTGCGTGTGGTTCTCTTTTCTCTCTCTCATGCTTTTACTTCTTCCCATTTCCAAAAGTCTATGCCTTTTAATAAACGCTCAGGCGGCGTCTGCTTCTCGAGCCTCTTCACGACAATGTGGCCAGCCATGCTTGCTAGACTTTTAGCTGCAAAACAAAGAGGATAGAGTCTTTATTTGGAGTACAGTTAGTCCTCTTTTCTCTTCACCTTGCTCCTCTCTGCTTCTCCAAAACAAACCACCCCGAGCCTGTGTTAAGTATTGGGCTGGGCTATGGGTGGAGGTCACTAACCGCGCGTGATCGACCGCGCATAATAATTATTGCAAAGTAGCTCCACCTATTTTTACTAATGAGCTCCACCCATACCGGGCCCAGCACAGAGATTAATAACGAGCCCCTCCCATCTTCTACTCCTTCAAAAATGGTCTACCAAGTGATAGTTGGTCTTGTAAGGACTTATGCTCCCTGGGTAATGCTTCCTTTCACTATCACAGTCGGTTATGTGGGCTATAAGCTGGAGGGATGGATACGTAAACCTGTAGAGGCTGGACCATCAAAGAGTATTGAAGAAAAGAGACACGAGAGACAATTGAAAGAATTAAAATGAACAAGAAATATTTATTATTATATGACAGTTATTATTATGTTGACAGTTATTTCATGTTTTTATTTTAAATCAAAAAGTTCAGAGTATAGTCTTAGACAAAAACATGTCTAGATGATTAGATCATGCTGTCTATCAATGGTCTCAATAGTCAATGAATAATTTGTGCTACACAATTCCATTAGCCATATAAAGCATTCTATTTAGCATGCAATGAAAATGAATTGAGCTTGCTAATTGTTGCTATTCATATTTTTGTAGGTGTGTTTAAAGTAATGAATATCATCACAGCAGTAGCCACACCCTGCAATAAAAGGGTGTAGATGTTCAATCTGCAGAGCGATCACGCATAGCAGAGCATCTCTCTCTTCCTCTTCTGTCTTTACTGTTTTGCGACGTGTCTGTAATCCTGCTGTGCTGTGCTGTCAGGCTGCCTCTTTATCCTGTAAACTCTCCGTCTTTTGAGGTTAGCCTCAGCTCCCGGCCCTTGTTTTAGTGGTCTTGTTCTTTTTGTAAGTTTGTAAATTGGATTATTTAATTTGTTTACCTACTATAAATAAATTCTAAAACTATGTAAAAATTCTGAGGGTCGTTGTTCCATGTCTGCTTCTGTGATACAGCATTAATATTGTTATCATTATCATTATCATGTAATTGTTTATTATTATTATTATCAAGTAATGGGCCTTGTATACCCATGCATGTATATTGTAGCTACCCTAAGTCTTGCATAGTCTTGTATTGTATTCTTTATGTCTGCTGCCAAAACCAACATTTACGGAGAATATTAAAGTCAACTTGAGTTCTCTGTTTCCTTCTCTCCTTTTAACTCTCCTTTTTCCTCCATTCCCCCCCTCTCTGTCTCTCTTCTTCCTCAGACCACACGCATTCCATCATGGCTGCCGTGATATCTCAACCAAGCACAGTTCACCTAAGAATGAACCTCATATCCCAGTGTTTTGACACTCTTAGAGAAAAGGGACATTTTGTTCACGAGGGCAGCTCCCGCACGAACTACGAGGCATTCTGGGAACAGCTCAACAATGGATTCTCCCTCACCGCCACCAAACCATACAAGCCAGGCAATTCAAGCGTTGAGGCATTTTACCGTGGAACGATGTCCAGGAGTGATTTTGTCGCTGACGTTGAAGAGCACATAATAAAGAGAGCTCAGGATAAACTGGATGCTAATCTTGATCCACTTCTCACAATATCGTGGGACGTCTATAGCTCTAAGCCTGATCGTAAGATACTCTGTGAGACAGTCCAGAGACTCCTCGGTCGACAGCTCTGGGCCATGTTCAATAAACTGGACACAGAGGGTTATGGGCAAGTACACATCAATGACATCACGGAGCTGGTCATGAAGATATTCTTAGCCAACGGTCAGCCTCAGTCTCCTGTACACATTGCAGAGTGGTTTTGTAATCAAGAGAGTGTTGATTTCTGGTCTTTTTTCAGTGCATTGGCCGAGAAACATTACCACCTCCTCCAGATGCACGTCATTCAGTCACTTTATGAGGAGGTTGTCCATGAGATATTGAAGCAGGGGAAGATGGTAAAGAAAGGCCACAAAGTTCAGACGTGGAAAGAAAGATGGTTTGTTTTAACAAGCACTAACCTCATCTATTACGAGTCACTGGAAAACAGAATACAAAAAGTAAGAAATCATTCTTTTTATGTTTTAGCTTCTCTCTCTCTTTTTTTTTATTTACTCTGTTTCCCTTTTCTTTCATTTTTCATTGTCCTTGCTATTGATTTCCACAAGTGCATGGTTGCACAAACATAAATTGATGAGTGAATGACTTGATGGAATGAATATACAATATATACATAATACATGACTTCATTAGCAGTGTAATCTCCCTTCATACCATCAGCAGTATCATATATCCAGCTTTATGTACAGTTTATAATTGCACTGTAATTTTAACAATGACGCTGCATTGATTTGATGGCTAGTTTTCTGACTCATAGACAGTTAAAATAAGCTCCCTATGACACACTAACAGAAACAGTCCCAACTTGCTGACACAGTATGTGAATGATGCAAATACATGTATGTACATGGACGAGTAAACTGTCATAGCATGTAATGTACAAAATATGTGATGCTTATATGGTAGTTGGCAGTAATAACTTGATAGTAAGTACTCCATGTGTTTTGTGTGTGGATGATTACTATCCACACTCTACTTTGCTCTGTTCTCAGTATTCTTATATAAAAGTGTTAGAATTTACAGCTACAGCTGACAGTAAATAATGATGATAAATTGATGGTATGACATTTGATGCTTGTGTGACTCATTGCTTGCTTTAATAATGTGGTCTTGTGTATTGTGTATACAGCATTAATCGCCTGTTATCATTTTGTGTTCATTTTCACATTACTTTTATAAAACAATGATAATCCTGTAGGGTTTCATCACAATTAATTTAAACACAAAGGTCGACACCTTGCCAGCTGCTAAAGGCCGCAACTACTTGTTTCAAGTTATTGACGGCATCACGCAAAGACCGTATCACATCTGTGCTCCTGATCCACAGATGCAGAAGGATTGGATAGAAGCCATCAAAGTGGTACGTGCATACATTACACAATGCATGCATTAGATGCTGTCAGTGTGTGTGTGTTTGTTATTCTCATATTCTGTCTTTGGATATGTTTATCATATCAAAAAACACACAAAGATACACTACATAACATAGATACTCTTATACTACCTTCATAATTCTTTTATCATCAGGTTTATATGTATCTACAATTATACACTGCATAATTATATTAGTGTGCTTCCTCACCCGTTCATTTAACTTCCCTTTATAAGTTACTACCATCCAAACTGGCTCTAATTCCAGTAATTGTAGACTTCCTTTTATCATGAGACACACCACACATACAGTAATCCTTTTGTAATTAGTCTAGTGTTACTAGAAGCCTTGTTTTGCTTTTTTGTAAATGTTATCTAATTTTATGTAAATGTTTTATTCGTCCTCAGGTCGTTGCTGCCCAGTCAGAGAGGGGCAGGAACCTAGTCCATAGGCTAACAATATCTCGTTCTAAGTTATTTCCAGAGTCTTCTTCTAGACTGCCAGCATATAGTTCAGTCCAGGCTACAGATTACAATGATGGAGTATATAGGACAGTCAAACCCACTGCCCTACCACCTGCCAATCACCAACAGCAGCAACACAATGGTGCCACTTCTCCTGTTTCTGTTCCTTCCTCTTCTACCCAGCCTGATTCCTTCTCTTCTCCTACTACTCCTCCAACTGTCCCATCTCCTACTGATCCTCCATACACTGTTGGTAATAAGAAGCGTGGTCCACCTATAGTGCCCTATCATAAAGTTAGTACGGGGACGTTGGAGACAGATTTTTCAGACGGAAGTGCTAATTATTCGTTAATAGAAATGGGCAATATTGAGGGCAGTGATCAGGCTCCTCCCCCTCCTGTTCCCAAGTCGAGGGAACCACCCAAACCATCAACTGATAGACAGCCACCACTGGTCCACAAGACCAGTGCCTCTAAAATTGAACACGTCACAGCTGGTGGGTATGATTATGCGTTAGTCGATAAAATTCTTGATGATATTGATGATGATAATAAAAATGATGAAACTCCACCTCCTCCAGTACCGAAATCAAAGGGGCAGTCCTCAGTCCAGCCTTATCATCGTCATGATAATGAAACTCCGCCCCCTCCAGTCCCCAAGCAAAAAGAACCATTGTCGCCATCAAAGTCCTTGGCGAGTGGTAGACCAGTACTCCCTCGTAAAGTGAGCGTTGAACATGTTACAGCTGGTGGATATGATTACGCAATAGTTGATAAAGTTTTGGATAATGAAGATGACGATGAGGACACTCAGACTCCGCCTCCTCCAGTTCCTAAAGGTGCTAAAGTATTACCGTCTCTTCCTTTAGCTAGCAATGGTTCCCCTCAACACAATCCTTTCGTTAAACCACGTGGGGTTCACTCAGAAGGCATCAGACAGCAACCATCAAACGATTTCGATAACAGGATTCCTGTTTTCTCTCCTTCAAAGAGCGGTCAACCATTACTACCAGCGTCTGGAGCACCTGCTCCTAAACCAAGGAACAAGATACCTTTAGGTGCCACAAAGAGCGTACCAATTGCTACTTTTATTGGGGATAGCTCTGGTAGCTATGCCCAGCTCTCCTTTAGTAACACATCGACTGATGAGACTGATAAACCGTTAGATGATAACACTAGAGGTAATGGAGGATTAAGAGGACACCCTCTTCAGCAGCAGCAGCTGCCACAGCAACCTCCTCCTGTCAAGCCTTCAATTGCACGGACCAAGTTTGATTACAGCGACGTCATAATGTCACCTGTTGCTAGCAAAGACGTCGATAAAGCTTTAGAACTAAAAGCTAAAAAACCTCCTCCTTCGATGCCTGCTAGATACGATCCTAACTCTAAGAAAATGAATCCTTCGACTTCAGCTGGAGCCCTTCCATTAAACACTAGCACTGAGCCAGCAATTGTTGACGGAGTACCTCATCCTTACCAGAATATACGCTACACTGGTGAGCCGGAGTCCCAATCCTCTCACTCGTATCAGAACGTACATTACAATCCACCAGCTGGTAGTGGTGAAGCACCTCCGCCCCCTGTCCCTCAAAGATTGGAATCAAATCGTGGCGACCTTCAGCTAACAGGACCTGTACCACCTCCAAGGTATGGGAGAGAAAGGCCATTAATGTGTATTTAATTGTTTTTTTTTTGTTTTTCTAGGTCACCTAGAAGACCGGATTTTTCTTCAAATAATGTTTTTCCTCCTCTCCCTCCTCGTTAGCTAGTGTGACACGAGAGTTTTTGTTGATCTTCGATATTTTATTTTTAAATTGAGCACTTTTGTTTTTAAGACTCTTGATTTTTAAATCAGTGGCAATTTTTATCATAGATGTACAATGATAATACTAATAATTTCTGTAGTAATATTATTATTGTTTTTAATATTATTATTTTTATTGTTTTTAAATACATTTTAAACTTATAGTTACTTGAAAGTGAGACATTTTAAGATTCTCAATATAGCTTTATTAATCAAAACAACAATGATATGAAATAATAATAATAGGACATTATTAAGTTGAACATGTAAAAAATAGAGTCAACAATCAAAAGAACAATCAGAGCGTGTATGATACATATACAAGTCTGTTAATCACAGTGATATGAGGGCCTTAGGAGCTAAAATGAACACAATCGATAATGCAATTATTATTGCTTATAAAATTGCCATACATATTGATGAATAATTATACATAGTAATAATAATAATAATAATAATAATGATAATAATAATAATGGTAATATGATAATGGCTCCCATTGATAAATGCATATTAATACTATAAATGATAGAATAAAGAGAGAGAGTGTGTGTGTATGTGTGCATACATTCTTCTATTGTTTTAATGATCTCAGCTGATAGTGCTGATGGTCGAATGGCTGTCTATTCACATGATGGAGGCCAGTGTGAGCCAGCACTGGTGACCTGTTAGGAGATGAGGACCTACAGGTTAGCAAATATTAGCAATAAAGAGTATACAGAATAGAAAAAATTATAGCAATAAAGAGTATACAAAATTATATCTCCTTACAATGGCGAAACTACTGGAGCTGTTACTTCTGAATTCCTTGGTATTCTCTTCTTTATGAGGTTACGAGGAGGCAAAGGTGGAGCTAAATCATTTGCAGATGCCCCACGACCAAAGTCAAAGCTATGGCTGGCCGGTATCCCTCCTCCTCCTCCTCCTCTTTCGTCCCCTAATCTGATGTAATGACGGAGTTTCTTGATCTTATCAGAATCGTCTAATAACGTGAGGTCATTTGATTGAGAGGGAGAGATTGAATCTGCCGTTAACTGAGTGAGACTGCCCCTTCTCTCTAGTGCCCCTACACTGCTACTGGAGGCAGTAGTTGTGAGAGAATTGAGCGAAGGAGAAGCTTCACGCTTGAGTGAATGAGAATGATACTCTTGTACACTGCATAGAAATATAAATATTGATAATAAATAATAATACAAATTTAAAGAAGCAGTTGCAGAATTTATAGGGCAATAAAATAAATTTTGCATATAATGTTGTTATTTTATACCTTGGTTTAAGATGATAACCGCCAGTGTCCAGAGAAGCAGTTAGGTCAGGTTTGCGTTGAATTGATGATTTCTTTTTTCCTCTGTTTCCAAGGGTGCGGAAGAAGTTTCCACGTTCGTCAGGCTACAATAAATAAAAAACAAGAGGGTCAGTATAAGTGTGTGCTTGTTCGCATGTATAGTTTATGGTTTTTCCTTTAAAATGGCTCAAAAATCGCTTTAAATTTTTATTACATTTTCTGATACATATTGATGCCCTTATGCTGTGTAGAAAGTTTGAGCTGATTCCAACTAAAATTTTTTAAGTTATGGCCATTTTTAAAAATGAGCCATTTTTTGAAAATTTCCCTGTACTATAGCCCATGGTTTTTTCTGAAAAATGGCTCCAAAATCACTCCCAATTTTTATTACATTTTTTGATACACATTGATGTACTTATGCTATGTAGAAAGTTTGATGCAGTTCCGACTAAAATTTTTCAAGTTACGGCCATTTTAAAATAGCCAATTTCCCTGTACTACATGTACATGTACTACTTACAGAAATGCAATACTCTTCCATGAAATGTTTTGACCTGTCATGATCTTTCCCTGTCTTACCAGACCAATAACATTCCTATGTAATGTACCATAACATGAAACAATATCCATAGAGTAGTTGTTTTCCAATGCTACTAACCTGACACATGTTAAAGTTACTACACTGCAGACACTTGTAACGGAAACCAATAATAGATGGCAAGCGACAGACAGAACACTTGATATTATGTTCCACTGATATAAACACAATATCATTATACTTATTACTATTATTATTATTTATTATTTACTTGTTTCAGCGGCTGCCATTCTGTGGAGTATAGGTAACCAAGCTATTGGGAGTGGTTCAGCCTGTGACCAAGCCATATACCCAACACTGTGTAACTGAATACCTGTAGCATACTAAAGAGTGGAGGGGGACAATAGTGGAAATAAAAAATGGAGAGTAATATTTTTTTTGTAGTGAGATAGACTGCTGTATACCTTCTTGAAGCAATCATTGACATGAGCCTCAAGATTATCTAATGTGCAGTATTGATTGTCCGTCATACTCTGTGGGATCTATGGAAGGAAGATGGACACATAATGAACACATAATGGACACAATAAACTATAATAATAATGGATACTAGTAATGTACATGTACATGTATGTACCTGTACAAGTGTTTCTAGGAAAGAGAGGAAGCCAACACGATCAACTGTAGTCCTCCCTCTTGACATTACATGGAACAATGCTACAATGCACAAGTATTTTAAGTATTTGTCATTGAGAATATTTCCTCTCATATATAGTGTACCTTTGTGCTTTTCATCCATCTTTGTTGACGAGAGACAAATAATAGCAACTTGGAAAGAAAGAGCATTAACAAACCCAGTGTGAGTTCTAAACAACAACAACAACAACAACAATAATAACAATAACAATAATAATAATAACAATAATAATAACAATAATAGCAACAACCAGTAACACCAAAATAAACTCACAAGTCAAAAACGTCTTGTATCCACGAAACTGCTAGTTCAACTGCTCTATTGACATCAATGCTAGCTCTACTGGTTAAGGAGTGGACACCTCCAAACTCGTCAGACTCCATACCAGGGCCACCAGAGGAAAGAGAGGCTGCCTTGTGAAAGAGACTGAGGGATATCTCAATCATCTCTGACGATGAGAGATTAGTGTATGGATCTTGTTTTAAACCATAATACTCAAACGTGTCCAATGCTATTTGAGTGGGAAGACCCTCGACTAAAAATAAAAGAAAAAATGACTCTTTTACTTTATATTATTATAAATGAATCAACTTTAGCTACATGTACATGTACATGTATTCTGCATTATAAAGTTCATAGTCTCCTACTATATATAGAATATGTAGCTAGTAGTTTCAGTAACTTACATTGTATGTGTTTCTGGATGCACCTCAGTCTTAGTGATATTGGATAAGCTGGGGATGGATAGAAACTGTACTGGAATTTACTGTTGAAGCTTCTGTAGAGCTCTGACAGTTCGGGGTGCTGCCATTGGGCATGATTGCCTGATAATGTACTGGGGAAAGAAGAAAGGCGCATGTTGTTATCCGTTTAAAATTGTTTCAACTTACTCAATGTAATATGCCGTCCCTTGCGATGTCTTTGTCTTCATCCAGCCTCTTGGTAGATCTAAAACAACAATATATTATTATTATTATTATTATTATTATTATTAATTTATTTATTTTCTCACTTGTCGTGACATTCTTTGGATCATACTTCCCCATTGCTGTCTTCACTGTGACTAGAATGTTGCCAATAGTTTTACGAAGGGCATTCCATTGAGTGTGGTATTTCTTCACCAGTTGGACTGAGTCGGTATTCAACTAAAAATAAAACAATTATAAACTTTATGAACTATATCACGCTAATAAAATAATTAACTACTATGCTAATAGTGTATACCTGGACTCCAATTCCCATTAATTTCTTTTGTGAGGCAACCATTGCTTCTAGGACTCTTCCTAGACCATTAGCGTTGGCCTCTATCTTCTGCCAGTGTTCCAGCTCTTGCTTCAGTTGAGGGAGGGTTGATGATGGTTGGACTTTATCTGGTACACTCGACTGTATCTCTGTAATACCTTGAGATAATTGTGTAGAGAGAAGCTATGAGAAAAAGAGAAAGGAAACTTTAAATGTTACTCTAAAGCTACTACAATTGCTGCAAGATTATTATTATTATTATTATTATTATTATTATTATTACTTGAAACTCATCCATTGCTCCTAAAACGGTATCCATTTCTTCTTTCCATTTTAGAATGAGAGCCCCTATATCCTCCAAACTGCTCTCAAGTCTAACAAAATATTGCTTCAATTCCTCTGCATTCATATCCTCCGTCAAGTTGCTGGGAGATGTGAAATTATTCGTCATGTGCCTAGCACGTGCTGTAGCCATTGACAGCTGGTTCTGTCGCTCTCTGAGCTCAGCATCAAAACTCTATAACAAACGAAATAATAAATATAATCGTACAGCATTTATAAATTTTACTTTTTGTTTATCAATTAGAATTTTAATGTGGGAGAGGTCAGCTACTAGTTGGCTCCGCCCTTTAAGGAATTCTTCTGCTCGTCTGGTCCAAGTTTCACATCTTGTCAGTATTGCTAGTACCTCCCTCCTCTCCGAGAAATCATGCTCAAGACTTTGATACCTGAAATAAATAAATAAATAATTAATAAATGAATAAACAAATAAATAAATGGATAAATGTATCGCTAAATTATTATCATTATTATTATATTACTTCTCTTCCACTAATATATTCAGTGTTTTCCATTTCTTTGCTAATAACTCTATGTCACTGTTAACTACTGTCAGTTCTGTGATATGCTGTTTGGCCAGAGCATCCTGAAGCTTAACATTGCATTGCTTAACTACACCTAAAGAGCCACTTCGAGCTACTAACTCCTTCTGAGTTAACTATAGAAAGAGGAGAAAAAAGAAGCATAAATAAGACTCCTATGCAGATGTCTCTATAAATGTCTTTCCCTTTTACTCTCAACTTCTCAGATTCTCTCAATAAGCTTTCATTAGTCTTTAGTTTTTTAGTGGTTATTTTTTTATACCTTTAGTCTCTCGACTGTTCTGGTTATCGTCAGCATGTCTTTAATTTGTGGACTAATATTGTTCAGCTCTGTCTCTAACTGTCTCACAAACTCGGCTAAAGGATAAAACTGTTGATAGAACGAGGCCCAGGCAGTAGTGACCTGCTCAATGGCGGACTTGTTCCTTAAATAACTAAAAGAAAAAGAGAAAGTGATTTGAAAAATAATAATTGTATTAATGCAATATATATTCATATTAATGCAATGTCGAAAGAAGCAGCTATAGGAAGCTAGCTTACCATTCGTTAACTTTCTTCCATTTCACGTTGAGCGTGGTCATTGATTCCTGAAGCGGTTCAACGTTATCGCTTGATCTGTGTCTCTGTATCAAATCAGTCGTTAAGTCATTGAGAGTCCCTATCTTGCTCTGATACAAAGCAGTCTCTTCACACAAACTCTAAAATAATAAAAATACATTACAGCAATTTAAACATTAATATAATAATACCTTCAATTCTATCATTTCTTTCTGGAGTGCTTCAACTGTTAATGCTTTCTTCAGTCCAGCATACATGTCAACTAGGATCACTTCTGATCTCTCCAGAAACTTTTCACACATGATCTTCTTGGACTCAAAGCCAGACCAAATGTCTTGGACCGACTCAAGTGCCTGCTTCCTTTGCTTTAATGTGCTCCACACTCCTGCAAATGATAAACAAATTAATGTATAAATAAATAAATAAAGGCTTATTTTAAAAGTAATAGTCTCCTACCTGTCCATAGCATTGACAGTTGCTGTGCTTCTTCTAGTGTTGGAGATACGACTGTAGGTAAACTTGATGAATCTATAGAAACCCAATAATAATTTAAAACAACATGTATTGGCAAATGATATGAGAGGACATGCAGCTAAAAACCTGCTTTAAAGCTATTCAAAATTTTGACCAAAGACCATGGTAGTTAGCCAAAAATGGCTTAATGAGAATTCTGCATTTTTATAATTTCTTCTGATACATATACATGTTCTTATGTTGTATATCAAGTTTGAGCTAATTTTGACTAAAATTGAATTTTTCATGAATTTTTAAAGTTGCTCCAAAATCGGGCAAAAGTCCCTGTACTATAGTACAGGGTCGTTGGCCAAATTTTGCCAAAAATCACTTGGTGAGAATTCTGCATTTTAATAATTTTTCCTGATACATATACATGTTCTTATGTTGTATATCAAGTTTGAGCTGATTTCGATCAAAATCAGATTTTTTACAAATTTTAAAAGTTGCTCAAAATGACACCTGGAAGCTATATGCATTACTATCATTATCATACCATCATTGTTTCCTCTTTTTGACTCCACCTCCAGCTCATCCTCTGATATTATAGTCTCCAGTATATTATCCTGCTCTATCTGTTTCCTCCTCTGGTGTCTCTCTATTGTGTTCTCGTCGACAAATTTTACCGTCTTAGGGGGGCTCTCCCCCCGAGACTGGGTGGGGCTGGAACCACCTGAGGAGTCTGAGTGGTCGCTATGACGACTGGATTTCATAAAGAGGTGATACTCTGATTTCTTGTTCGAGAGTTCTTTATGCAATGACTGCAATAAATAAATAAATAATAAATTAAAAAAATTAGCAGCTAACGTTTAATTCTTCTAATTCCCTCTTGATGTCGGATGTGTCACCAACAGAGAGTGGGCGTGGTTGCATCTTTGACTCGACCAGTATCAACCATTCCACCATGTGACCAATGTCGTCAAATTTCTCGGGAGGTTTGATCTGTGACATTGGATCATCATCAAAAGCACGAAGTGTTACCTTAAAAGGAAAGAAAGAGATGGAGAAAAAACATTACAGCGCAATGCATTTTTTAAATTTCAAAATCATCACATAATTATTATAATTTAACCTAATGCGTTTGTACACACAGTGTTCTCAAAAGTTAATGATAGTACACAATGATAGTACAATATTTCAAGTTGATGCCTGTACCTGTACGTTGAGTGGCAGTGAACGAAATAAGAGCTGCCATTCTTTGGCCACTTTGTCCCTTCTGCTCTTCACTGACTCCTTATCAGTATGAGAAGAGGTCTGTATATCAAGTAGAGTCATTGCAAGTTCTTTTAAAGAAACAAACGACCTCCTCCTAACCGTGACAGCATCTATTAGAGACTACATAAAATAGAAAATAACAAATAATAATAATAGTAATAATAATAATAATAATAATAATAATAATAATAATAATAATAATAATAATAATACTTGGACGTCTCTTACTTGATTATTATCAGACACTCCTGTTCTCTTTCCTTTCAGCTCCAGCCTCATTTTGATGAGCCAATCACTCAGTATTGATGATTCATTCCAAAACTGTTCAATCAATCTACTCCTCTCACAAAAGAGGGCATTCTTTGACTCCAGTCTACTAATGATTCGTTCCACTAGACCCACCAGTATACCGGTCGTCTTGACCGCCTTCTCATAGTCAAAGACCATATCACAGTGCATCGTACCAACACTGCTCCTTCGTTTTTTTGGTACCGAGTCCGTAGAGTCGGAGGAATGGGTCTCAGATTCAAAGGATGTGCGTGACAAGGGAGAGAGGGGGGAGGAGGGAGGGGGAGGGAGGGTTGTGGTGACGGTACGAGGATGATCATACATGTGTTCGTCTCCTTTAACTGATTGTAGATATTCAACTCTTGACTTTAATGCACTCACTGATCTGTCCAATTCTTTACAAGTCTTTATTTTATCCTGTGAGAGAGATTAACTCACTGACTGAGTACATTTTTATAATATTCACACTTCATCCTAATGTCACACTACACTAGTTACATTACAGCATTCTTCATGGACTATTAATTTTTCCTTAGAATCTGTTATGTTCTTTATAGACTAACATACAATTTGTTTGAGTGTTGCATCACTAATTGCTAGTGTGCCATCTTTGTGTGTGTGTGTGTGAGTGCATATTTGTTCTCTTTTGTTGTCATACCTTGTACTTTTAAATCAAATTATAAAAATGACACAAAGTACATGCTTAATAAACCATGAACTAGAAATATTATGCAGAATCTTACATTAGTATATGCAGTAGATATAAATGGGAGATTTATTTATTTATATTGCTTTACATTCACTAGACAAAAAAGGGCCAGTAAAATAAATCTCATTTGTATTGTTGAATATACATGTACATCAATACATAGGGGCCACCTAACAACAGTAGCTATACCTTCTACCATTGAACAAAGTACAGTAATGTACATGTAGTATCATGTATAAGTGACCATAAAGGGGCACAGTGTATATATTGGTAAATACACAATGCAGTACTGGTGTATTGGTAGGTCTATTAAAGGGCTCATACTTGACAGAGTTCTTGGGTCTTTTTGATAGTCTCCAGATCAATCCCTCCATACTCAAGCTCAGGGAAAGCAGCTTCCAATTGCTTCAATTCTTTTGCTATGTTCTGTATCATCTGCTTGATGAGTGCAGGCTCCAATTTGCTCATGTTCATGAGATCATGTATCACATTGACCCATTGTGTCTCTATGCTCTTTAACTGATCTAAAAGCTTTAAACTGTAGTCCGATGGAGGAGAGGTTGGGGAGAGAGAGGAGGAAGAGGAAGAGGAGGGAGGAGAAGTAGAGGAGAGGATAATCCCACGTATTCTTGAAGCAGCTTCTTGTCTTGTGAAGGATTGCTGTGCTAATTTATGATGCATCTCCTACACATAGGAACATATACACAGCATAACTCTTTGTTTATTTCTTCATTTTCTCACCTTGCATTCATCAAGGTAGTCCTGTACATTCATAATGCTGTCTCTCTTTGCTAAAAGTGCTTGTGCACTCTCCAGTAAGCTGGAGAGGTTCTCAATGCTTCCTTGTAAACTGGTGACATCTCTTTCAAGATTCTTCAACAATTTTAGCTTCTCCTGTAGCTTCAACCAGCAGCGATGATGAAGGACACTCACTTCAAAGAGCTCTGATTCAAACTGAAGCAGAAGAATGTTTGTACTCTCCTCTTGAGACATTAAAGAGGAAAGAGCAGTGTGGAGCTGGCCGGTTGATTCATTTAATTGAGAGATTTGTTCACCAATCTCCTGTAGTTTTGTGACTAAACTCTATGGAAAATTTATAGAGAAAAAATAAATAAAAAAAGAAAGCAATAATCTAAACTGCACCCCCCACACACACGTGCATAATTATAAATACACAATAGATAATAGTAGTGCTCTTAATCATTATATTCATTTGTAGTACAACCAGTATTGAGTGAGTAAGTTGAAAAGGTTAAATAGTAATAACGTACATAGCAGAGTCTCTTTTGATCTTGACACAGAGTAGGATTAGGACTAACAGTTGGCACTTCTACATGATGGATCTGTTTCATTATACTCTCCAGAGATACATGGTGAGTGTTGAGCTGTCTCAGGAAAGACTCACAGTCTCTCTTAGCAGTGCTGTCATCTGGTAGAGAAACAATGGTGTCTCTTAGTGTAGGAGAATAGAAACCATCAGTATCCTGTGGATGACAAAGAGTAAGGAATTAGCTCAAATAAGTGTTAAATTTTGTCAATTATGGCTTCGAGAGAGAGAGAGAGAGAGAGAGAGAGAGGGAGAGAGCAAAGAAAATTGTAAAATACAGGAAAACAACATATGAAGAACAAGATGCCTTCATACTTCTGGAGTAGTAAATGATTATTAAATTAATATTACAAATCTAACAATAACTATTGCAACAAAGAATTTGAAAGGATCAAATTAATAATAAATTTTGCACTGCAACAGACAAGGTGCTAGTTATAATCATGTACCTTGATTGCTTCGCTTATTTTAGAATATTCTTCATCAATGAATTCAAGCAGTACCAGTCTAAGGGATGACGGACGTGGTATATCATAATCAAGCATCTCGTATGAAAGAGGACTGGTATCTTTCCTTTTGTCTTCTCTCGTTTTCGATTTCTTCCTCCTTTTTTCAGGCGCTTTATTAGCAACTGGTTTGACCTGTTTTGCATATTTTTCAGGTAGTTTTAGTCCACTGGGTTTGACTGGAGATTTCAAAGGAGACTTACCAGGTGGATACTGTAATTATAAATAAAAACAATAAATAAACACTGAATTCAAGGAACCATAGTCAAAAATATACTAATTTTTAAATTTGTTTATGCAAACAAAAACATATCATGTGCCAAAAATACCTCTCCAGGAGCAGGTGGAGGGGAATTAGGCGAGGCCGAGGGAAGCTGAGTCTCAGCAGATGGCAAATGAATGGATCTAGTTAGCTGAGGTAGAGGAGGAGGAGGGGGAGAGGAAGGAGAGTGGCCTGGAGGGTGAGGTATGTGGTGATGGTGGTATGGAGACTCTGTCATGTTCTTCCTTGGCCTGACCAGTATTTCAGAATACTCTGAACTAGGATTAGTTGAGGGATGATAAGTTGTGGTTGGCTTTGTCTCCACTTCTATGTACATTGGCTTGTTTTGTTGAGCTAGAGTTTGTCTTTGGGGTCCTCCTGCTGATGGAGCTAGTTTTGATCCGTCGTGAGGCTATAAAAGGAAGAAAGAAAGGAAGTAAGAAGAAAAGGAGATAGAGAAGGCAAAGGGTAAGGCTATTCTCATTAGTACGTGCGAGAATCAACAGGATGCTGCTGTATTGTGTAGTTTAAGAGGGTACATGCAGTTTACGGAAGAGTGTGGATAAGAGTGGTAATAAGTGAGAAATTAAGGTAATATTATATACACATGTAAAAGGAGAGACAGATTTCTGGCCATTCAACTGTGATAAGTATATAAACAATTCCTATCACAACTGCACACTTATAACTCCAGACAGTCACACATTATGAATTCTAAATAAGCCCACACACTTTGTGACACTTGCACATTGCTGCAGCATACAGTATGGCACTTAGCAACCATTCACTAACTCTCTCCTACCTTTATTCCTCCTCCTTTCTGTCCTAACTCCAGAGGAGGCTCCTCTTTCAGAGGGAGCCTATCAATATCACTTGTTATGGCTGCCAGCTTCTCCTTCTTCTTAGCTATTTCTTTCTTGTTCTCTCTGATTGACTCCAGCTGTGGAATGTGAGGCAGAGTATGTGTACTGAGGTTTAGTATGCACTCCAGCTGCTCCGTAATCTCTACTAGACTAGAAACATGATCACTGGCTTCCTGGGCCTTGGACTAAAACAGAAACAAACATAGTTCACTACTATCTTTGTTAGTATGTGCTGTGTATGATGCTGTGGTGTGATTTCATTCAGTGACTAGTGTAGTGGGTCTGGCTTCTGTCAGCAATACAAAACATTTGACAATAACACTTAATCCTGTGCTTATACGGAACTACCATACAACCCATTGAACATAATTGCAATAAAAAGTAAACACCCACACAATCTTAATAATACATTAATGCTAGGTACAGTAATACCTTTTTAAACTCAGTGGTGACTCCTTTCCTCTCTCTCCTTAATCTCTTGATCTCTTCTTCACTTCTACTCAACCAGCTGCTCATTATTGCTAGGATCTCCCTTGTGTAAGCCTCCCTGTGTCCAATTGCTCCTATTATGATTCCGTCTCCCTCTGATCTAATGCTCCGTAACCGTGTCTCCATGTCTTGGACGTTACGATGGATCGGAGTTCCATTAAAATGAGGCTCGAGAACCTTGAGCTGCTGGGACAATGACTGAGTAGATTTTATGCTTTCGTGAACTTTTGATAAACACTCTTGAGTCTGTAACGGAGAATAAGAACAATGGCAACATTAGACATAATTTTTCTCAATTCTCTACTCTTGCACTCTTAATTGCTTGTTTTATTGTTCTAAATTATGCAACTGATAATTATCGCAGTGAAAACAACGTGATACTATTGTGTGCATATTGTAGTTCCTGATCTAACCACTTTAAATTATTTGTCAAGGTTAGTTATAATGACATTAAAATTTAGTACTAGTGCCTGATAGGGCAGTACCTTACCATAGAATCAATAGGGGTCAATATGAAACAAATTGCATCCATGATTCCATGCATGCATGCATGGAGAATACGTTACACAGTATAAGAGACAAAACATTAAAATTAGAATAAAAGCATAGGCTAAACATGACAACAGGTCCACCTACATTACAAAACAATATTGATGAGCATGAAATGAATTGACATTACTGTTTATTGAGAATAATAAGCAGGGTTCATTTATAAATGAACCCTTCCAAAAATTGGTATTAGGGCCTAGTTTTCTTGGATGTATCAATAATTGGCACTGTGCCGTCCAGCTCTTTTATACACAACTTTTTGTTCAGGCTCTTGTGGGTTGCATATAATGTGGTCAACACTCATGTACTTGTGTAAACTGTACCTTAGCAGCAGCTGCCCATAGCTGTGAGTTTCCCTCCAAAGAAGAGTTCCTCAGGTCAGACACAGCATTCTCATAAGCAGTAAGACACATCAAACAGTCACTGGCCTTATCTTCAAACTCTTCCACCAGCTCCAGCACTACTTCCATATTCCGTATCTGATCATTGCAGACAGACTGTAGCTCAGTGACAGTGAGAGAGAGTCTGGAGAGCAAGGCCTTGCAGCAAGCTAACTCGAGGAGCGTGTAAGAAGAAGCAACACTGGCCACTTTACTGGGCCTAGTGGGAGAGGGAGAGGAAGGAATGGAGCCAGCCTCTTTGCATAACTGATTCAACTCCTCTGATTGTAGATCCAGTAATGTTAGGCTACCCTATCAGTGCATTGGAGGAAGAGAGTGAGAGGATGGAAATTGAAAGGGCAAATACAATTAGAGGAAAGGGATAGGAATAGATACCATTATTGGTCATGTACATGTACACATCACACAATATTAATAATCCATTAACTTACTCTCATTTCTTTAAGACGTTTCTCAATTTTGCTAGAGTCCAACTCACAAGCCACGCCTCTTACAATGGATTTCTCGACTCTGTCAATTTGTGAACTCATTTCTTCCAATTTAATTGCCAAGCGACAGGGCGGGGCCTTCTCAAAACTATTAGAGTACCTCTGGGATTGTTGTGATTGGGGTTGACTTTTTGAGCGAGCTGGTTTAGGTGGAGGGGGCGGAGTTGACACACCAGGCCAAGACATGCCCATATTAGACTGAGGGGTCTTCGTTTGTGAAGAATTTTGTCTATCTGCTTCTTGCTTGAGTGCATCTAATAAATCATCTAGCGACTCGTTTATGTTCCTCTTTGGACTGGAAGAAATACGAGGGGAGGACGGTGGACGAGGGGAGGACGGTGGACGAGGGGAGGACGGTGGACGAGGGGAGGATGGTGGACGAGGGGAGGACGGTGGATGAGGGGAATACGGTGGACGAGGGGAATAAGGTGGACGAGGGGAATAAGGTGGACAAGGGGAATACAATGGACGAGGGGAGGACGATGGACGAGGGGCAGAGGATGGACGAGGGACAGACGATGGACGAGAAGGAGACCGTGGAGGTTGTAAGGAAAAGTTTGAATTTGCATACGGTGGAGGTGACGAACTAAGATGAGATTGAGGAACATGTGGTGAGGAATTATACCGACTTGGAGGACCAGAGGATAGACTCTCATTTGAAGCCTTAGCAATAATACCATCTAACTTTCCGTGATTGTTGGAACCAGACAAAGTCTCTCCATTAACTTTACTGGTAGGACTAACAGGAGATGGGGACCTACCACTGACACTAGCAAGAGCAATGGAAAGCTTAGAATAGAGCTGCTTCACTTGCTGACACACTGAAGACCATTTGGTGTGCATTGTTGTCACTTGCTTTGTGAGTTTGGATATTTCAAGGGAATGAAGTCTATTTGATGATTGGTTTGATTTGCTGTTTTCTTCTGTTACCTCTTTCAACAAACCTTTCATCTCCTGTAGTACACTGTAACGCTCTTTAAGCTTGAGCAATAGATCCTATTGAAAATAAAATAGTAATTATTTATTATTATTAGTGTTTAATAAAATCATTGCACACACGGCAACTACGATATTGCAAAATTTCTATTGGCAGCCATAAAAATCATTTATGCTATGCTGACGTGAAATACTGAAAGCCTGGTAGTGCTGTGTGTGTGTATGTGTCTAAGTTGAGTATAATTGTAACTAAAACATTCAAAGGCCAATATAATAGACACGAATGTTTTAACATTCCATTGCCATGTAAGGAAACAAAATGAAGCAAATTGTGTGGGTGTGATTCATGGTCCATCGAACAGTGAAACAAACAACAATAAAAATCCAAGCCTTCAATGAATAAGGATATAAGCACTCACTTTCTGAGTGAGTGGTTGTAGGAGGAGATTCAATTAGAGAATTTTACAAATAATGAGTAAGTACATGTACAAACAGCATTACGTAATTATTATTATAATAACAAAACTATTAAAAGTATAATTGCACACATACACATACATGCACAAAGGAGAGACAGAGAGATATGAAGAGGTGGCATATCTAGTTACAAGCATGCCAGGGCTTATTCCTTACTTATTCGTAGTCATGTAGTAGGAGTACTTATGTAAACATGATAGGGGCATATGAAGACATAAAATATACGTGAATAGTGACACATGATACCAAGGAGTGGGTAATATCGGATAATACATCATTCAATGACATATGCTAATAATAATGCTATCAATATACCTCAATTGCTAACAGTAATGTTTCTATTTGCATAGTTTTGCTGCACAATAAAGTATAAAGCATAACTGGTAGAGATTATAGGCAAGTTGATACATTGGGATACATGAGGGACAATGCTAAGCAGTTCCTGTGATACTAATAGATCTGTGGGGTTACCAGGAATGCCTATAATGACTGCATGTAGTTTTGATATGACTTACAATTACAATAGAGTATCAGTTATCATTGCTGAAGCTTTTAATCACAACAATGGGAGAGGGCCAGTAAATAAAATATAGTTGAGCCTTCCCCTTTAGTCACAGCAATCTGACCACAATAACATGCTCTAATTGTCATTAAGGCAAGGTGTGTGAGAAAAGGGTATGTTTTTGAGTGACCACACCATTAGTATGCAAATGGTAATGCATGTACTCACTTTGTGGTAGAGAATTCAATTAAAGGCCTCACTTATCAAGTTGAGTTAAAGGAAGCCAAGAATTATAACAACTTTATAAGACATAAACACTCAAAAAATGTGGCACATGTTAGGGGAGAAAGATAATAGGAGATGGCTATATGAGGATAGTCAAATCTGATGAAGCTTGGGAATTGGAAAATAGAAACTAAAGATGCATGAAAAGAAAGATATAAATAACAAGCTCAATGTTCGTCCCCTCACTACTAGCATTTCACAACAAACAACAAACAAAGACGCCTATATAGCTCAGGCATGACTTCACATGTCAAATAGTGGTAGCTGACTTTAATTGGAGACGGTAAAAGGTTCACAATTGAATTTAGGTCCATGCTTTGCATTTGTGCACTTCTAATTAATATTAAGTATAGTTTCAGTTGTTTTCAAACTGACAGATACCAAGAGGAAACCAGAACAGACACACACAAACACATTAAGCATCATATTAGATTAATGGAAGCAATTAATGTCGTACAAATTGCAGTGTACATAAATTATACATTCCATAATTCTAAGATATAAAAAAACTGCATATGAAATGACACACACACACACACACACACACACATACATGTATATGTGCATGAACATAGATGGAGTGTAATGTTGCTTCAGCAGTGATGACTAACATTCGAGATATTTCAATGCATCAAACGGAAACAGTTATGCAATCAATTGTTAACAGAGTCCAAACTTACGACCCACAAATGTATAACGAAACACACGTACGCTACCTCCAAAAAACATACCCTCAAAACATGAGCCTCTTGCATACCTTATAATGGAGGGCAAGTTGTGTCAAATGGTTGGGATCAGCTTCCATGAAATCTTCAAGAGGTATATGCATACCCACGGACTCCTCGCACTGGTCTAGCCATAACGAGAGGTTTTCTTGCGATTTTTGCAATATCTTCAGTTTCACGTCAACTCTCTCAGACTGCTCTGACCCGTTGAGTGCCATGATGATGATGATGATGATGATGATCCTCTCTTCTCCTGTAACCCCTGCAAACAGAGAAACAAAAGAAAACAGAACAAGTATTAGCTTGTAAAATGAGGTGAAATAACAAGACAAGACAGCACAGCTCAATTGCAACTGACTAAAGAGACTTATGCACTTTAGTAAACACACATTATACAATAATAATGGCTGGAGAGAGAGTGATGAGGTGTGTTGACTGATGCTTAATAGAAAGTGGAAGGATAGACCCAACAAGATGACAATAAGAAGGATGCTTGCTTCAATTAGAAACAGGTATAGCATAAACACTGTAGATTAAAACTTAACAAGCCAACTACAAACGACCTACACAAGCTCGCTGGATTTTATAGGATAGAGTAGATACACGTGTGCGGTATAGTTGGCAGGCATTAAAATTTTAATCTGGCACAACACAACTGGTATTTGAAACTTTTGAATTTGCTAGTGAGGCAACCTAGCATGAAACACAGAAACAGTACTGTAATACTTACTGTATCTTGAGAAACAGCTCCAGCGAGCTTGAGCTTATTAGGCTGCAGCTGCTAATAGTATACAAGAGAGGGAGGGAGGGAGACAGAGAGAGAAATGGACTAGAGACAGTGGAACTCTCTTCCTTCTTGTTTGCAAATAATCATTATCAGCCACGCCCACACACAATCGTTTACATCAGGGCACGCCCTTTTCCGTTGACCAACTCCCACGCAACCACACCAAATCTGAGCCTCCCACGCATTTTGGACTTGAGGTTTTGAAGATTATAGAAAGAGAAATTTCAGTAAAAAAAATTGCAAAAAAAAACTTCCCTATATCAAAAGCAGCTTTTTAAAACCAACTATCAATGTATGCAGAAAAATAGAGGTCAGGTCCAAGTACTAGTGTAACCACTGTAGGGCGTGACTATTGGGGAGGGGATGGGATGAGAGGAAATGGCAGAAAGTAAGTTTCCAGCTGTTTCAGCTAGGCGTTTTGTGTGGTCCCATTATCCTGATTGTGGGTTCCCGGGTCGTGTCAATCACTGTGCAGTCCTTGCTCGTAATGGCAAAGACGGTACAAGCTACATGTACTCTCTTGGTGGCTTCCATGCAACTGATGAAGAAAGAGTAGAAACACTGCCAGACTTTGGTACAGGACCAATTGATATTTTGTGCATGGACATTGGTGAGTATATATTGTGCTTGTGTACTGCCAAACTCATTCATTTTTTGCAGCTACTTGTAACTGGGTGAACATTGATTGTGTTTCTAAGACTGAGAACAAAGATATCCCGATCAGAGGAGGGGTACCGCCCCGTCGCTATGGACACGCCTGCGTTGCCTATGGGGACAAGATATTTATGTATGGTGGGTTTAACGACGACGATGGCTCCTTTAGAGTGATGGAGTGTTTTGATGTAACCCGATCAATGTGGTTAAAGATACATGCTACTGCTGAAGGATGCTCATTACCTCAACCAAGAGATGGACATGCATGTACTGCGAATGGTAACATCATGTACATGCATGGAGGTAAGGGACTATGAAGGATCATTATTACCTTAGTCTGTGATGTATGATAAAAGCTGTGTATTAATTGTATTTATTTTATTTAGGATTCAATCCAGACGATTCATATAGTTTCATAGATGATTTCCATGCGTTTAATATGGACACTCACACTTGGACGTAAGTATATAACATTGAATTTCAGTAAGAAGTAATGCTGTCTATAATTAGGCTATTACCACAAGACAATGATGAACTTTTATACAGAGATTTTCATACTTTAACATACATTAAAGGAGCACTTGTTCTATTCGGTGGACGAAGTAAGCATCATGAGCATGCATCTTTCCTATTGCTATTTTCTCAGCTGATGTATTTGCGCCAATGTTCAGTAATCAAGATGCTTATGAAACAAATTTTCACGAATACATACTTGGTATATGATCTAATATTATTATTATTAGCGTAACTTGACTTGATGATTAGATGAGAAGAAATGGACTGTAGTGGAGCCAAGTGGCTACCAGCCTGAAGGAAGGAGGAGCCATTGTGCAGTCAGGTACTCCGAGAATAAGGTTTTATATTTTGGTGGATATAACTCTTTAAGTGAGAGGCACTTTAACGACATCTTCATTTATGATTCTCGTGAGTTGTAAAAACAGTGAGATCATGTTGTATGATAATTTGGGGATATCATATTTAAGTTAATCGTCACGTGACTGAGATTAAACCTTATGGCATCCCTCCTGTCCCTCGTAGAAGATCCGGTCATTGTATCATTAACAGTGAGGTCATATTCTGTGGCGGAACAAGGTATTGAAAGTATCATAGTCTTTGATTTGATTTTCTCTGTAGTCCTATAGAAATTATGATTAAGGAAAGGAAGCGGAAAATTTTGCACGATCATTCTGATACATTTGTACTGTCACTTTGTAAGCTTTAACTGACCGAAATATCCTACTTATCTCTTTATCTCTCATCTTATAGTACCAACATTACAGCAGCTGGCTATGATAGTTGTGAAAGAACTTGAGTTGGATGCAGCTGTCCTTCCTATACACATTAGACAGCAGCTGTAAGTATAATTGTAATGATGCTAGCTATAGCTTTAATTATTTTCTCTCTCTCTCTCTCTCTCTCTCTCTCTCTCTCTCTCTCTACAGACAAAATTTTTAACTGAATTTAGCATGAGGTTTCATGTTTTTTTAAATATTTATTTTATATGTTAATGTAAAAGATGTATAATATGCAATGTTTGATAAAAAAATCCTGTTAATTTTATTATTATTTACTCTAAACTAAATAGAACTTAGAACTCCGCCCAAAAACTCTCCTCAAAATTATGGCTGCAAAGAAGACAGTAGTGAGGCGTTTTGTTTGGTCTCAATACCCTGACTGTGGTTTCCCACTGCGTGTCAACCACTGCTCAGTCATAGCTCGCAATGGTAGAGACGGTAGGGACTACATGTACTCCATTGGGGGGTTTCATGAAACTGATGAAGAGAAGGAGAAGAGAATAATATATGATGACAATCCTTATTTTAACACTGGTCCCATTGATATGTACTGTATGGACATTGGTAAGAGGTTTGCATCTTTTTTTAAACATTACCACCTGTATTTAAAATCATACTTCATACAGCAACTTGTAATTGGGTTGAAGTGAACTTTATTTGTGGTGATGCAAAGAAAGAAGAGGTTCCTCCAATCAGAGGAGGGGTACCGCCCCGTCGCTATGGACACGCCTGCGTTGCCTATGGTGACAAGATATTCATGTATGGAGGCCGTAATGACGACGATGGCTCCTTTAGAGTGATGGAGTGTTTTGATATAACCCGATCAATGTGGTTAAAAATACATGCTACTGCTGAAGGATGCTCGTTACCAAGGTCAAGAGATGGACATGCATGTACTGCGAATGGTAACATCATGTACATGCATGGAGGTAATAATTATTAATCAAAATGATCAATGATATTAATTTACAATGTGGTTATTTTTAGGATTAGATGTTGGAAGTTATAGACACACTAATGATCTTTATGCATTTGATATGGATACTTATATTTGGACGTAAGTTAGTCTTATGCTCTTAAGATGAATAATGGCTTCTTTAGATTATTACCTCAAAACAGCGATCGTCATATCGCAGGTAGAGATTTTCACACTGCAACTCTTGTTGATGGAAAGATTGTCGCCTTTGGAGGACGATGTTAGTATCTGATACCTGTAGCTACAAAAGTTTTTTATTTTTAATTTAAGGTAATGAAATCAGATACGAAAAGGCCTTCTTTGAATATTCATTAAGTAAGTTGAGCTAATGCGATATAATATGAGCTATTTATAGATAAGAAGAAATGGACTATAGTCGAGCCAAGTGGCTACCAACCTGAAGGAAGGAGGAGCCATTGTGCCGTCAGGTACTCTGAGAATAAGGTTTTATATTTTGGTGGGTATAACTCTAAAATTGAGAGACACTTTAATGACGTCTTCATTTATGATTCTCGTAAGTTATAGAAGAGTGAAATTATTATTCAATGATTTCTTTTTAGTTAACCAGCATACAGTTGAAGTTATACCTTTTGGTATACCTCCTGTCCCTCGTAGAAGGTGTGGGTATTGTATTATTAACAATGAGGTCATATTCTGTGGAGGAACAAGGTAAGAGGCATACATGATTTGGTCATAAATGGAGGAATTGATTCACAATGTTCTTTAGTCCTAGAGATATGATTATTAATGGAGAGAAGCGTTCAGTTTTACATGATCATTCTGACACAATTGTCCTCTCACTTTGTGAGTTAGTATCTATATTTCTATATGCTTAACTCTCATCTTATAGTACCAACGTTGCAGCAGCTGGCTATGATAGCTGTGAAAGAACTTGAGTTGGATGCAGCTGTCCTTCCTATACACATTAGACAGCAGCTGTAAGTATAACTTAATCAATCATAATCATATGCTTTATTTATTTTCTTTCTCTACAGACAAAATTTTTAACTGAATTTAGCACGAGGCTTTCATTATTCTTCTGTTTTTATATTTATTTATTTATTTGGCAATGTAAAAGTATAAAAGTTTGATCATATCAGTTGCATCATGATTCTGGCTCCAGGAGCCAGTATCCATGGTCCAGTATCAATGGTTTGCATAATGGGCTTTTGGTTGCATCAAGTGCCAGATACTGCACGTGAGACCACAGAGGTATTTCCTATAGGGCGTTACTAGGAGGAGAAAATTCGAGATAGAGAAAGAAAATGTCTGAAGAAAAGAAAGAAGGAGGCAGAACGCAGTTCTCCATGTCCCTGCCACGTCTAGACGTGCGTATCCGTCCACCCCAGGTAGAGCCACCAGATCCTGTCTCAGCGGCTGAAGAAGCAAGGCGTAGGCCACGGCCACCAGAGCGGTGTTTTTTCTGGACAGAGTACCCAGAAAGCGGCTTCCCTAGTCGCGTGAACCACTCTACTGCTGTAGCTCGTAATGGGAAAGATGGCAAGTGTTATGTGTACTCCATTGGAGGGTTCCATGCAAGTGATGAGGAGAAAGAGAGGAGGGCAAAAGCTGAGAATGACCCTTCTCCTTTTAACACTGGCCCCATTGATATACATTGCATGGACGTTGGTAAGGATCGTGGGGGATTGATGTTCGTAATAAAAGTTCATTTAGTTGTATTTTTTTTCATTATGACGTATTGTTTAAGAATTTTCTACCACATCTTTGTTATTTTTATGATATTTACAGTTATTATGCAGTGGCAAAACTTATTGTGGGTGGGCGGAGTTTGTACATAATAGTCATTTTCATATTTGCACCCCTAGACTATTAATTTTTTTCTATTTTAACGTAGAAACTCATAAATGGGCAAAAGTTGATGTGATACGGAGAACAAAAAATAAAGACATTCCAATCAGAGGAGGTGTGCCACCCCGTCGCTATGGACATGCCTGTGTTGGATATAAGGATAAAATATTCATGTATGGAGGCCGTAATGACGACGATGGCTCCTTTAGAGTGATGGAGTGTTTTGATGTAACTCGATCAATGTGGTTAAAGATACATGCTACTGCTGAAGGATGCGCACTACCAAGATCAAGAGATGGACATGCATGTACCGTCAAAGGAAACATCATGTATTTGCATGGAGGTAAGTGTCAAGCGCTTAATTTACGTAAAAACACTATTTCATTGTCCATAGGCTTTGATACTGGCTCATTAGTATTCACTGGTGACCTTTATGCTTTTGACATGGATAGCCACATATGGACGTACGTTTAAAATATTATTTAAAATGGAGGGTATGTTCTTTGTTTAGATTATTACCTCCTAATGGTGACCGCTGTCCAGAAAGAGATTTCCATACTGCGACGCATGTAGAAAGGAAAGTCATCGTTTTTGGTGGACGATGTAAGTATGAATGAGCTCATGACAATTAAGCGTCCTCTTTTTATCTTGTTTTCCAGCTGATATTATTGCTCCTGATTTTAGCAATCAAGATATCTTTGACACGGCTTTTTATGAGTATCTCCTTGGTAAGCCAATTAGACTAATTGATTTCATGATTTGAATTATCGTCATTCTTTATATAATGCCATATTTAGATTGCAAATTAATAATGCGTTTACAATTTTACATGTATGTATATGGTGTTTCATTACTAATAGATGAGTTTAGATGGGTGAAAGTGGCAAAACCAGATGGGTATCAGCCACACGCTAGAAGGAGTCATTGTGCCGTTAGATGTGGTGTTCATAAAATTTTATTCTTTGGCGGATACAATGGAGGAAATAAGAGACACTTTAATGACGTCTTCATTTATGATTCTCGTAAGTAACAGAACAGGGTTCCCCATATAATTTTAGTATACATGTACACATAGTGCTTGTCAGTAGATTTAAAAGTTGCTCAAAATTGGGCCAAAGACCCTGTACTATATACAGGGTATTTTGCCAAAAATGGCTCCAAGAAAATCCTTCATTTTTATAATTTTTCCTGATAGATATACATGTTTTTATGTTATTTTTCAAGTTTGAGCTGATTTCGATCAAGATTTGATTTTTTACGATTTTTTAAAGTTACTCCAAAATCCAGCCAAATACCAAAGGCTATAGCCTTTGGTCATTGGCCAAATTTCGTCAAAAATGGCTCCGAGAAATTTCATCATTTTTATAATTTTTCCTGATAGATATACATGTTTTTATGTTATTTCTTAAGTTTGAGCTGATTTCGATCAAGATTCGATTTTTTACGATTTTTTAAAGTTACTTTAAACTTCAACCAAAAATACTATAAGTAGTACAGTGTATTAATTTCACCAATATGGCCATGAGAGAATTCTCGATTATATATATATTTTATAATGGATGTTTACAACAGAACCTGTTCTTTATTTTGAATCTCTTTTCTTTTAGTTAATCGTCTTACAACTGAGATTATACCTTTTGGCATACCTCCCAGCCCTCGTAGAAGGTGTGGCTATTGCATTACTAACAACGAGCTCATACTCTGTGGCGGAACAAGGTAGAGAGACGAGATTTTTATTCCTTTAATTCTCACTCTCTCTCTCTCTCTTTAGTCCAACTGAGAGGGTTTATGATGGAAAGAAACACTTGATACTTCATGATCATTCTGACACATTTGTATTGTCATTATGTAAGTTTTGACTAAGATAGAATGCACCACTCTATCTCTTTCTATTGTAGTACCAACGCTACAGCAGTTGTGTATGATGGTTGTGAAAGAGCTTCACTTAAGTACAGCTGGTCTTCCTATACACATTAGACAAGAATTGTAAGGACTTTTATAATGATACTGTTAGATGATTATCTGTCTCCTTTTTAGACAAAATATTTAGATTCGTCTAGGTGATAGTCAGTTGAGCTTCTCTCATTCGTATTGACTTTTCATTAAAATAATGTCTATTGACAAGTTTGATTTGTATTAGTTAATAATAATATTTAATATAATAGAAATTATTTTTACACGTGTTTCTAGCGATTCTATTGGTCGCTTAAGACTTTTAGCCACGCCCAACACAATAAATATGTAAACAAATTTCGCAAAAAGTCAATGGCTGCATTTAAAAGCAACGACGCTCCTTTTGCGGAGAGGCCCTCCACTTTCAGAGGCTATAAGTGGACCAACTGGGAGGACTGTGGGTTTTCAGACAGAGTCAATCACGCAATGAGCTCTGCCGGTGGATCTGCCTATGCTCTTGGCGGATTCAGCGGCAGAGGGAAGTCCATTAGAACCAACGAGTCCTGGAATGACCTTGGAGACGTACCATTAGATGTACAGAGGTTCGATACTGGTAAAAGAAACTTTAGATTATCTATAATGGGAGGAGCCAATAACTCATAATTTTTGTGTGGGTAGAAATAAATTATTCCAGTCTCATTGTTCTGCTAAATACATTGTGTTGATTGGAACAGCTTTTTTTTCAATCGTGCACTATAAACAGTACTGAATATTGATGCCATTTTGCCATGTAGAATGTATACAGTAATTATATACAATTAGTTCTTTAAATGAATTTTTTCTTTGTCTCAGATTCATCAACGTGGGAGAGGATATATCCTCCTAAGGAAGTTGAAATACACATACCTTCTACTACTAATAGCAGAATAGACTGTCCTCCTCTGGACTACAGTGAATTCATATCAGGACGCTATGCTCATTCCTGCATATACTACAGGGGGAAACTCTACATGTATGGTGGTAGGAATGATTATAGGTTCTTCCTTAACGTCGACTGTTTTGATATCGGTGAGCCGCCATTGATAGAATTAGTATCTATTCTTGAGTCTTTTTAGAATCAAGGAAGTGGTCTGTGTTAAAAACTTCGCAGGACAATGTGCCATTAGGTAAGTAATTTATCAAAAATGCTATCACAGCATTTTCGGATGCATATTGATGTCCTTATGCTGTGTAGAAAGTTTGAGTGAATTATGACTTCAACTTTTCAAATTACGACCATGTTAAGAAAATGCCAAAATTCTGAAAAATACCCAAGACAGCCCATGGTTTTTCCCAAAAAATGGCTCCAAAATCACCCTTAATTTTTATTACATTTTCTGATACATATTGATGCCCTCATGCTGTGTAGAAAGTTTGAGCTGATTCTGGCAAGTAATTTTTGAGTTATGCCCAATTTACAAAAATGTTTTATCATGCTTCAATAATATATTATAGGCAGATATGCTCATGGTTGTACACTGAGAGGTTCAATCATGTTTGTCCAGGTTTGTTGTACAGTGTATGTTCATTATACCTATCACCTTTCCCCCCCTCTCTCTCTCTCGTTGATTAGGGTGGTACAATGTTAGATCCATCATCACATCAATCATTAAGATACACTGATACTCTCCTCTCCTGTAACCTCGAGACAGGACAATGGCAGATTGAACCCGTCGAACCAATACTGAACGAAGAAAATAGTCCACTCCAAGTATTGAAAAGAGACTTTCATTCGGTCGTTTACACTAATGGAAGGATTGTAGTATTTGGAGGAAAATGTGAGTACATCTTGGGCCATTTTATGCTATTTGTGTCTTTGTTAGGCTATTTCCCAAATCAGGACGACGATGGATTTTATGAGTATCTGTTTGGTTAGTTTCATCCTAATAATCTCTATCTTCATTTTAATTTTATTTTTGTATAATAACAAGCTATTTGAGTATCTTTTTTTTATTTTGTCTCAGGTACTTCTAGGTGGGCTAAGATTGATACAGCTGGCTATCAGCCTCCCGGTAGGCGGAGCTTGCAAGGGATCACATACGGACAGAAATCAATCATTTACTTTGGAGGATTTAGCACGAGAAAAAAGATCTTTTATTCCGATCTGTTCATTCTCGACACAGGTCAGCTTCTAAAAAATAGAAATCACTCTCAATCATGATAAATTATTATTATTATTATTATTATTATTATTATTATTATTATTACCTAGATACTAGGCACGTCCTAAAGGTAATACCATATGGTCTAGGTCCCTGCCCAAGGAGAAGAGTAGGCATGTGTCTTATTGGATCTGATGTCATTATATGCGGGGGCGTTGGGTTAGTATATTTTAATTATCATTTGAACCTCTTGCCTCTTTTGTAGACGTAACCAATCAAAAGAAAAACACGATCACTCTTTGTTAACTTTTGGTGACACCTACAGCCTCCATTTGTGTAAGGAGAAGTAGACCAATTTCTCTATTGTTCTTTCTCTCTCTCTCTCTCTTTCTTTTTCTAGTGCCTTCATTGCAGCATTTATGTATTGAGAGTATCATTAAATATCAGTTACCAGTAGAAATATTACCAGTCTCCATTAAACAACACATGTAAGGGGAAGTATAATAATAATAACATTTTAAATGTTTTTGTTGTTTTTGTTTAGCTATACATTGTCTAACGAGGAATGCAGTGATAGTCAGCCGTTAAGTGGAGATTTATATAGCAATGATTAGTTTTATTTATATTAGTACTATTTATATTATTTATATGTTTTATCAGGGCTCCTGGTTTTATTTATTATTAATTATTTTTTTGTATAAAAAATTAATAAAGAACACAGTTAACAGCTTGTATATTAGATTTTGTCTCATTATTTTATTGCACTGTAATATCATTAATTATTGTTAAATTATTTTAAAAAGAGTAATTGTAATTCCAAGTAGAATGCATTGCAGCTCATATGGCAGGCAGCTAAATTAATGGAAAAATACCGGTAATCTAGGCTAGTTCTGAAAAATAAATTTTACACAGGAAGTTGTAATTTTTTTGACACCTTGTTCACACCTTGAGGTGTGAACAAGAACAGGAAGTAAATTATTTTTTGTGTGATTATTTTTTTAAATTGACCCTTTACAAAGCTCTTATGCACCATAGTCATTTCTAGCAAGTGTACCAAAAATTATAACAATTAAATTCTTTTTTTCTAAATAATAATAATGCAAAGCATTAAAAGCAACATCATAACAATAACATAGGAAAATAAAAATAGAAGGAACACAATAATAATTAGCATAAATAATAATAATTATTATTATTAATAAAATCAAAAATTTGTGTTGCATGAATAAGAAAAAGTGTACATATAAAAGACATTAATTTCATTTGTGTTCTTCCTTTGGAGTTTCTGCAGCCGATCCAGCTGAAGTACGACTCCTTTTTTTATCGCCATTGTCAGTTCCGACAAAGAAATAGCTCGGGACTACTTCGAGCTGTCGACTGCCTTTTGATCCTCTCCTCCCTTGATCCATTTCCTCCTTCACCTCTCCATCCTCGTCCTCTTTTATTCCTGAAAACCTTTGAAATGGAGACGGAGAGGTTTTATCGGACGAGTTCTTCTTCCTTAGAATAGACCTCGGAGATTTTTTGGTGTCATCTGGAGAGGCGCTATATCCGGATGGGCTAGTCTCTGGCTTCAAAGAACTCTACAAAATACAAAATTATGTGTAACGTTAGAATTTTTAGAGCTCAAAATCTACAGAAACTTTATGCAGGTTTAAAATATACTTATCTCATTCATTCCTTAC
>NW_003546340.1:165424-170668 GCF_000090795.2 Amphimedon queenslandica | reverse complement strand
CAGCCAGTTAGCAAACACAGCTAATAGTACAAAGATGACTGTCATTAGCAGAAGAACCTACATTAATAATAATAATAATAATAACATACATTAATTGTAAAAATATTCACATGTAAAGCCACCAAAATTATCATTCTTCTCTAATTCTCCTCCTCATTCCTTCCCTTTTTTTGACTTCTCTTCCCTTTATCAAATAATTATACTAATTATACTTACAGCAACTTGTACAAACGGCTTTACGTCAGAGAACCCGTAGCGATGAAGGATAAAGTTGCCGGAATTTATGTAGCAATTAGCATCAAGGTTGTCACAATCGTTATTAAAATCAGACAAGAGACGCTTTGCAATACCAGAAAAACCATAGTAGTTTGGATTGACATAAAATATCCAGCGATAACTGAGAAGAGAGAAAGGAAGAATGAGCCATTAAGCGCACGTTAAATAATAAAAATAATAAAATAATAAAGTTTATAATTCATATTAATACATTTATACTTACTACCACTCCGTTTCATCCCTAGGCACAAAGAACCCACTGCTAAAGCCAGCAACACTGGATATCATTGGTGAGAGACGTGCAGAATAATTGGGGAACGCACATAAGACGAATGTCAATAAAGCAATCCACGTCTGGTTGAGTGCCATGTTAATGATAGCAAAATCCAGAAATACCATACCATCCCAAAATTCCATTTTCACAGTCTATAAATAAATTATAAATAATTTGGAGTAACTTTAAAAATTCATAAAAAATCCAAACTTGATCAGAATCAGCTCAAACTTGATACATAACATAAGAACATGTATATGTATCAGAAAAAAATTATAAAAATAGAAAAATGTCTCCTAGTCATTTTTGACAAATTTGGCAAACAACCCTGTACTATAGTACAGGAACTTTGGCCCGGTCTTTGAGCAACTTTAAAAATTCATAAAAATCCAAACTTGATTGGAATGAGCTCATTATTCATGCTCTTACCAGTAGGTATAAGACTCCAGCAGAGAATACTACTGGTATGATCGCCATTGTTGAGAACCGAAAGAAACCTTGAAACACAAGATCCTGTGCCCTCCCTGCACCATCAGCCTTCTCATATCTATACACCTGTAATATATAATAATAATAATAATAATAATAACAATAATAACAAACCTCTAATGCTTTGATGTAGTAATTTTGCAGGACTGGAAACATGAAGAGTGCACTGGCTACAGAGTAAACACAAAAACCAGACAATACAAACAGAGCAGAATCTTGTTGCAAATAGGTAGTACCTGAAGAGAATCAAGGGAATAGCAAGAAAAGGAAACATAACTAAAAGTAAGGCAGGAAGGATTATGTACACATACCAAGAACAAATCCATATACAAAGAATATGACAGGTAGATAGAACATCCAGATTAGACTGGCCCTCTTGCTGGCTCTTGCTTCAAGGACAGCAAGTCTAGCAAACCAACTGGCCTGAGGCCTTATCTTCTTGGCCTTCTTTGTATTAATACTATAAAATAAACAAACAATAATCATCATCATTGTTGTTGTTGTTCATGCTTTTGTTGTTGTTTATGCTGTTGTTGCTATTCAGGTTGTTTTTGTTTATGTTTTTGTTGTTGTTGTTCATGCTTATATTGTTGTTGTTGTTTATGCTGCTTGTTGTTGTTGTTGTTTATGTTTTTTCTTACTGTGCTGGGTTTGACGAGTGTCTCATCATTGGTAGGTCGTTACTGTCGTCTCTGGATAGTGTCGCAATTGATACGCTTTCAAAATCAAAGACACGAGCTCTTTTGATGGCCCACTTTATCAGCTCAGGCTCAGATGAGGTCTAACAGTAGGACAGTGTAAAGAGAAGATATGGTAACAGTCTGAAGTTAGAAGAGAGAGAGAAAGAGAGAGAGGGGGGAGAGAGAGGAAGGAGGTGTTTTTACCTGATAGTGCTCTAGGATAACTTCTCTCATCCATGGTTTTCCAAGCATGTCCATAATAATATCTATTAGTTACAAATAAATGTATACGTGATGTTCTATTACATTCAAAAGTTATGGCATCGCTAAGCTATAACGCGCTATAAATATCATCATTACAGGTTTACTAAAAAAATCTATTAAAAATCACTACAACAGCTAAAATTTAATCATTCAACTAGTGCAGCAATACAGCAAAAGTATAATCTATGTAGCAGTTACAGTTCAGTTGATGCTTGCTTGCATAGTAGAAATAACAGGAGGAACGTTGTGCTCAGCAAATATATTGTTCCAAGCTTCTAGAAATGAGATTGCTGTAGAACGTGCTCCACTAGAGCCAATGAAATCATACCTTTGGGTACTTTGAACAATTTTTAGAATCTCTTCGAACTGCCTTGTTTGTTCAGTGGCATTATGTGACAAATTCTCAAATATATTCCAAAGACGAATTGCCTCACTTATAAATGCTAGCGATTGCCTAACAGAGCCAATCTCCTCATGAACTTTCTCAGAATCAGCAGTGCAACGTCGTATTGAAGCTTCACAATCATTTATAGACCTTTGGCAACTGTCTATTTGAGGCTGCATACCTTGAAAGGAGCTATTAGCAGTGTGACAATTTGCCTCAGCATTGCTAACTTCTCTTTGACATCTATCAACATTACGTCTAGCCTCATCAACTTTCCCTTCCAGTTCACTTATCAATGCTGATCCAGCCACACCTAAACCAGCTCCAACAGCTGCTCCAGCTGGCCCTCCAACTACAAATCCAATTGCTGCCCCAAAAAGTCCACCGCGTTTCTTTTTTTTCTTTCTGTCTTTCTTAGATTTATTCAGACGTTCTTCTGCATGATGCAAGCCACTTGTAGCACTACTAAGAGCTGACCTTGCATTATCTAAGCTACTTTGATGATAATTTTTTTCTTGTAACAAGCCATCTTTTCTTGATTCAAGTGATATCAGGTTTTTTTGCTGACGGTTCTTCTCCAACTCATGCTTTCCTTTTTCCCTGGTTAAGGACTCAAATTCCAGTTGTTGCTCTGTTTCTTTCTTTTTGAATAGACCTTCTTGCTCCTTTGAGAATCTAGACAAACGCTGTCCATCATTCTGCAGAGTCTGCAGCCTCTCTACTGGTATGTTGACACCTGCTCCTCCTTCAGGTGGATTGGTAGATACAGCCCTGTAGATATCTTGAGCTGCTTCAATACATGACTGTGCTATAGGCACTACCTGGTTGCTACTTTCCATTTAGGATTTGTAGATATAATTTTGATAAAATTTTCTTTCGCAGCCCCTTTTATCAAAATTAGTCATATTTGGATTTTGCATCATGTGATTTGCATCGTCACGGTGTTGCATCATCATGGTGTTGCATCGTCATGATGTTGCATGGGATAAACACATGCTATTATTGCGTGTGTTTATATAATTCATTACATTTCTACATTGAAACGACACATGAATACCAGTACTTGTAATAATGATTTCATTTTCATAAAAAGGTGTGCAAGCTGTTAGTTGTAGTTTTTATTCTCACTTCAGTTTGTTATGGCTACTGGAAGCTCAGATCAAGCAGAGGTAGAGATTGGAAGTGAGAAGTATTCACTTCTGTCAGTCCCTGAAGCATCTTCTGCTCTCGTTCAAAGTGAAAGAAAAAATTTTGCTGGTAATATAGATCTTGAAAAATTGGTCAACTACATTGAGCATGTTGGGAAGTTCATCAAGGTTGCATACAATGGGGTCAATGCTGCAGGGCCAAATTTTTCTGATCTACAAAATCAAGTACAAAGACTGGGATTCGAAATCACTAGTCTCTGCAATGATTCCTCTGTCACAGTTGACAGGTTTCGATCAACTGCTGCAACTGCTTCCTCTCAATTAATATCTGTATATCAATTCCTATTGGATGGATTTGAAGACATTGCCATTCAATCTCTCACTTCGTTGGGTAAACTAGCAGAGGAGATGACTAAGATTGCACATGAGCTGAAGGAAAAGTTTAAAATGCAAGCAAAAAAAGTAGAAGAAGCACTAGAAACCTCAAAAATAGCAAAAGGTGAACAAGCAATACGTAACAAGGATTTGGAGATTGAGCAGAAAATAGAAGAACAAAAAAAGAAAGAATATGAAAAACTAGTAAACAGGTATTACGAGCTCGCACAGGAAGCAAAAGAAGAGATGAGAAAATATGAGAAAAAAGTAGAAAAAGAGTTGGCTCGAAAAGAAAAAAGGAATACAGTCTTTGGTGTCATTAAAATGGTTTTCTCATTTCCTAGTGACATTTTAGGCATGACAGGTGGAAGGTCATGTGAAAAAGCCCAATTTTTTAAAGAAAAGGCCAAGGAGCAGCTTGAAATTCGGCTAAAAATGGAACAATACCATCTAGAAGGATTACAAAAATTGTCTGAATTTGCTGGAAAATTACAGCACATGACAACAGAAAAGGAGATGGCTCAAGTTGCTATTGAAGCGTTGCATAAGGCCTCAGGTGGTCTACGTTCACTGTCTGTCATCATGGAAGAGGCTGCAAGATTTTGGTCTTACGTTCAGAATCACTGCCAAAAATTGGCCACAACGGAAATCAAAGAAGCCATTGAAATGTACGCTACTCTAGATGAAGAAAAAAGGAAAAGGCTTTGGAATAATCCAGCATTTATAAAAAAAGGCGTATTATATCATGCAGGATGGGTAGCTCTACGAGATGTATGTGAAGAATATGGAATGAGAATAGAATCAACACGCTCGGGCCTGTACAGTTTTATACAGGAAAATCCACGTTATGAGGAATCACTAGCACGCTTGCCAGAATTGACCAAGGAGTTCACTGATGCAGTAGATAAAGGAAAGAAAAGCATTACTGCCAAAATGAATGAGAAAGAACAAGCGCTAACTGAATATGAACATGACTAGCTGCTGCTACTGCTGACGTCATTTGTGCTACACTGCTGTTGGTTTAGATGTTTCGCTAATATTATTGTATTCCAAACTGCTTTAGATTTTTGCTATGTATACACCCATTAATTTTAGTCAGAATTTTAAAAAAGATTTTGCTAGTATTTAAAATTGGCAGACCCTAATTATATGCAATATTAGCACGCAATGTAAAATTTAAAATCTAATTCTTCCTATCCTTACCTGCTGGATTATGTTCCTCTAATTGAGGCATCAGCAGACCACGATTGAGGTACTTATTCATGAGAGCCTCAACAAAAAAACTGTAAGCTTTCTGAGGTACTCCATGATAAGCAACCTTCCCATCACTGAGGAGTATGAGTTTGTGAAACA
>NW_003546340.1:147809-164990 GCF_000090795.2 Amphimedon queenslandica | reverse complement strand
CCTTTTAATCCACAGTGTGGAGTACAACAGGAGCAGCCATTAAAGGAGTGAGGGGAGGGAAGACAATAGAAACAAGCGTGTGGTTGCCAGCAATAAATGGCTTTGTATGTATACTGGGAAGACATATTGTTCATGCCTATTGGCATGACACGAACTATAATGTCATTATGGGTATAAAAGAATCCTAATTAATTCTAACAAGGAAAAACAAGAACCATTATTATAGATATATAATACATTGTACATATATAGCTACTCTTATTATTAGTAGCATTATTATTATTATTATTATTATTATTATTATCATTATTATTATTATTATTATTATTATCATTATTATTATTATTACTGTTATATGCTATCATTATTGCATGCAGTAATATAGTGCTTATATTTGGCACAATAAAATGAGAATGAATGATGGATCCTCTTATTCCTATACTTTAGACTCCACTCCCACATGTGATGTGTTGCCTGATACGTCAGTGTTATTACTGGCTCCAGGCTCTAATTACTATAATTCAGTAATTAGCGTTAATAAGTATGCTTTTGTGCAACCCACAGTAAAAACCAATTAACACTATACTCTATACATACAGGAGTTTATAGTAAGAGCATGTAAGCTACATGCATACATATACATGTAAATCTATAAAATGATATTAAGAATATAATGCCACTACTATATTACATAATAAAACTGGTGGGAGTTTATCCGGTGTTTTCATTACAAAATGCAATTGGAAGATTTTATATTGATGACTTAAGAGCTGTATAGCATTGAGTATGTACAAAATAAACAAAATTGCAAATAATTTTGGATTAAATATTTTTTCCAAACCACTAATTCCCCAGCCAATATTTCATTCCTTGCAGTACATACTTATATCACTTACCACGCTCATAACTTGTTCCACTCTCTCAAATTTCTCCCTCCAGGTCATCTTCGAGGGCAGTCTCATGTGGGCAGAGAGGGTGAGGTTGTCACGGACAGTGAGCTCCTCGTAATAAGGTGTGGCCAGCTGGAGGACGTACCCAGTGCTGTATATGTACTTCTTCCTGACTTGCTCAAGAGGGTAGCCATTGATGTATATGTGACCCTACAATATACAAAGATATACATGGAATATACTAGAATATACAAATAATATACAAGAAGAACTCAACAAGAGTTGCAGATCATACAAAGCTATACATGTACATGTAAGCGTGCGTCGTTATAACTAACAGAAACGTTTCCTTTGTTTCTCCTTCCAGTTAACAAATCTAGAAATGTTGTCTTACCACAGCCTATGGAAAGTAAAAAAATTTACACATACATGTATATGTATGGTATATATAATACTAACCTGAAGGTCCCATTATCCCGACTAGCTCTCCAGGATTGAAGTAAAGCGAGATGCCTCTTAATATCTCTTTCCTCACTCGACCAAAACCACACAGACCAGGAGTAGGCTTGGTCTAATAAATAATAATAATAATAAATAAATAAATAAATAAAATGTTTACTTGTGACATTGAGCTGGAAATGGAAGGATTTGACTGTAGTAAATGATGGGATGAGCTTCCCTAAGAGATACAATAATCATAAAACAGCAATTAGTGAATGTGTCACGTACTGCCGGGCCATCAGCCTCATCAATCGGAGGAGGCATGGCAGGAAGGAAGGCTCTCTGTAATGTCCTACTACCAACAGAACTCATTAATGGATCCTGGGAACTAGCATTACTGATCTATAAGAAATATAACCATTATAATAACCATGCATTAAATATAACCATTAATAAGGAGGGGGAGAGAGAGAGGAAGAGAAGAAAATTACCTTTTTACTGTATGATGGGGGAGAGGTTGTTTCTTCAGACACTTCATTAGGCTGTCTTTGCAACTTAGGATGAGCTACAGACACAAAGAAAGAGGGAGAGAGAGTACTATAATCATACTCATGCAAGTACACAGGAATACCTTGAGGTAATTCAGGAGTTGTCTCTCCATTAGTATTGTTAGTTTCATCATCATCATCATTATCATCATGATCATCATCGTCTTCATCTTCTTTAGGAAGATCCACCACAATGGACTTACGAGACATTGCTGATGACGACACTACACAAATAAAGAATAAAAATACAAACACAAACAATATAATTTTGTTTACTGTTTCTTTGTTTATTAATTATGAGTCTTGCCGTCCAATCTGACCAATCAGAGGGCTTCCTGAGAAGTCTTGATGAAGCTATAATAATGAATCAGTATGAATCAAATATGAATCAAATATGAATCAGTATGAATCAAATATGAATCAGATAGTGCTAGTGTTAATATCGAATTACTAGCATAATTACATGTACATGTACACACCCAATATTCTCATGTGGCTAGCAACTTGGACACAAACAAAATTCATGAAATACCAAGCAATTACATGTATTTATAATATGATAGCTGTGAGTGCTTTCATTATAAATGCTGTACTTTTACACATTCTTGTCCTATACTCACTCACTCACCTTTCTTCTCCAGGGGAGGTTTGTCCTTAATGGCTGGCTCTTCATCATCAATGACTAGTGATATTGTGGTCCTGTCCTCTTTCTCATTCTTCACTTTCTTTGGATGGAAGTCAATGCTGTACTTTAGGTCAACACAAGCTACAGACACCGCTTCTTCTATACTGCACTCTGGGAACTATAAAACAAGAAGAAAATATAAAAAATATACACAATGAATGATAGGCATTTAAAGTTTAACATAGAAACACAACACACAATAGAAAATAATAATAATAATAATAATAATAATAATAATAATTGTAAAATTGATGTATATTACTTTAGGGCCATCAGATTCCTCATGTACATGTAGATTAGTTAGCTCTTGCTCTCCAACCATTCTGTGTATGTACAGCTTATACTTCAGTGATAGTATTGAGTCCCAAATAAAGAATACCAGCTATATTATAATGATGATGATAATAATAATAATAACAACACTAATAATAATAATAACAATAATGCTAATATAGCAGTTTTGCATTTATCCCATTGGATTTTGGTCTTGCCAGTGCTGTTTAGCTTGATGCTCATCACTAACACATAATACTTTGTTAAAAATCATTTGGTGAGAATTTTGCATTTTTATAAGTTTTCCTGATACATATACATGTTCTTATGTTGTATATCAAGTTTGAGCTAATTTTGACTAAAATTGAATTTTTAAATGAATTTTTAAAGTTGCTCCAAAATTGGGCAAAAGTCCCTGTACTATAGTACAGGGTCGTTGGCCAATTTTCACCAAAAATGAATTGATGAGAATTATTAATTTTTATAATTTTTTCTGATCCATATACATGTTCTTATGTTATTTATCAAGTTTGAGCTCATTCTGATCAAAATTGGATTTTTTATGAATTTTTAAAGTTACTCAAAAAGCCATACACTGACAGTACAGTGCTTGCTTGTAAGCTCATAAAGTGTGCTAGCTATTTAACTCACTTAGCATACTTTCTGTGAATCCCTGAAACGTTAGTTGTCTTTTAACACAAAACAAAACCAATACCCACCCACACATATACAACAAGTACACAGTACATGTACATACATGTATACAACATGTAAGTACATGTAAAGACTTACTTTAAAAGCAATAGAAATGACTGTGATGGAAGCAACAACTGCCGACGTAGCATTCACTATCCAGTTCCTTGGGTCACTCAGATCAAAAGCAAAATCTACTTCATCAGGACACTCCTGGTTGCAATGAACAGTCGTGCAGTGATCTCTGAATATCATAGTCTCACTGTCACGACAATAGTACCACATGAGAATGGCGTCTTGAATAGTAAGAGCCTGTATTGAGGAAGGAAAGAAGGTTTTGATAATCACTAGCTACAGTGTGTCACAGTACATGGTAGGAAATACATGAAAGTTAATGATAGTGTTGCTAAAACATCTCACAAAATACTTCTCACATTATGCCAGGGACACTGTCAATAATGGATCGTTCTAATTGAATTGTGTGACAGGGAGTCGTGTTGTTAAATTCCTTACAATTCATAAGAATTCTTACTTAGAATGACTACCAATTTGACGAGTACAGTACATGTACATTATACTCAACATAAATTCATTATTAAATTTGTTAAGGACAGCATGGCATCAGATTGGTGAGATAATTTTAAGATAGCTACTCATTTCTATGCACTCTAGTAATGATTCCTCTCTGACTGCTAATGAGCCTTAATTTAATTAATTTTTTGTAGTTATTATAATAAATGTTGCTTACATTTGAGGAGTCACACGAGCTCTGTATCAATGTGAGGTTACTACTTGCTCTACCGCTGCCAGAGAAGAAATAGGAAGACCATGTACCACTGGTGATATTATGTCTGGTAGAGAAAGGAGGAGGGGGAGGAGGGGGAGAAGAGAGACGGAAGAATTAAGAGGAGGAATGGGGAAAATTATAGAGTAAATATGGTTACACTTGTTACATAATAAACAAATTATTCCAGAAGTCATAACATGACCCACTGAGGACTCAAATGGAAGCATTTCCTGAACTATTTTTTCCAAATAAGATACAGGAAAATTATACACTATACATACATAGGGTGGGGTACACCTTTTAAACACAATCCAAAGGATTGATCTTAGAGTGTTGTACATGCAACAGAGAAACTTCACACAAACACGCATGATGAGATGCATGAACACACAGCACATATATGTACAATAGTACAGGATAAACATGTATCCATTAAGTCATTAAGATGCAATGACATATGCTCACAGTTCAAACAATACAAAACAAGTCTATTCATCAAATTCGGTCGCAAGAAAATAAATAAAAGACAGCCCAAGATAGCACCATACTACAAAAATACTACACATAAACTTACAACAGAATGCATGGTCATGGTCACTAAATATAATAACATTAGTACGTGATATCTCACCACAAGCTCTCACACTACTGTATAGACATACTATCCTTACTTGTATGAAGCACTAAATGAGCCAAGACTATTAGACAGCTCCACAACAGCTGTGTCTGAGAGTATACCATTGTGATCCCAGAGAGTAGAAGTAGCAAAATAAATATGCTGGAAGCATTCGGTAATGATGAGGCTCACACCAGGAATGACAGCAGCTGTAGCTAGGGTGGTGTTCATTGCGCCTCCATATTCCGATATGACGTTTAGAAACGATATTCCAAGCTCTGGTAGAGCTCCAGAGCCATCACTGTTACTGGGTTCTCCAGGGAGGACGGTAGTTGCTATAGTGTCTGAAAGTATGAAGAGATCATGTAGGCTAGTTAGGGAGATTACTGGTATCCGCCCGGCCGGGAAGAACTCGGGACTGCTAAGCATGCAGTGAAGACGAATGCAGCAAGGAGAAGTGGAGTCATTGTTTGAGCATTGAGGAATGGAAGAAATGATAGAGAGGAGGCCTTCTTCGTTATTTGAGCTACTCTCGTTGAAACGAATGAATATGTTATCACGGAAATTGATGAACCAAGCAGATTCGGTTATAATGCTAATCTTTGTAAGGGATTGGTTGAGTTGTTGTTCCACCCATGATGCATGATTGACGACTCCAATCCCGCCAGCACTGGAACCTGCTAGGACCAATTCTGTTGCGTCTGTGAGGTTCTCGTTAGCAAGGAGCTCTTCAATGACACTCCGGAATATGACAGAACCACGAAATATAAACTGGAGCTTTGGGAGATTGTCAGTGAAAGCGTCGTTGGAGAAATTAAAATCTCTTCGACTAGTAATATTAAGCACACTAGGCCTAGTGTCATTTGCAAGCCAGGCATCACTGCTGCAATATGGAATGAGAATGTGATTGTAATTATAGAAGATGGGGTTCTTCTCCCTGTCTGTGTCGAGGAGGTCACGTCCATAAAACCCAGAAACGTTAGGGTCCCCAGTAGCAGTGACCAAAGACGTCATGAATGGGTTGATTCTTTCTCTAGGTGGAAGGAATTTGTTGTCATTCCATGCTTGTCTTGGTGGCTTGTTCCTGCTTCTAATGCGAGGGTGCACGAGCCTCGAATTACAAGTCTCTATAGAATAGCAGAGGCCGCCACTCTCCAAAAATACAAGCCATTTGCTGCTACCCCCTGGCTCTCTTCTTATAAAATATCCAGCCCTAGTGTAGTCGTTACAGAGTGCCTCTGGATTAGAAATATTCCGCCAGGTTAGTTGAGCCTTGGAGAGAGTAAATAAACAAAAGAGAGAGAGAAGGAAGAAGCTGCAGTGCAGGTATGAAGCACGCTCCTTCATGTTTCTTCACTTTTTCCCTGGTTACTGTGGGCGCCAGCAAATATATAGTGTAGTAGAGCCAATCAAGCCAGAATTAGCTTACTAAAACTACGCCCTCCATTAATATTAGATTAGGAATGATAACAATAATAATTATATCTACAATGCTATAGGAAACTGCCTTATAAGTCAGGCTCAGGAGGCTAATGAATAGCAATAGATAGGAATATAGCAGCAGAGCAATAGTAAAATGGCAATTGAATTTAAAAGTTTGCATCCAGTGATGTAATGAAAATAGTACACTCTCACAGCACCAAAGCATGTTTGGTGTTTACTCATTCCTAAACTGAAAATAATGCCATTCCCCATCAAGTGTGACTATACTCATGCAAGAGTAATAATTATGCTATATTTCATGTGTGGAGTGTGTTTTGTTTTGCAAATTGAGCAAAACAAAACTGACAGAGAAGCAAACACGTACTGTTAAATAATAATAATAATTCTATTTATAAATATTATAATCATAATGATAAAATCACCATTATTTTAAGAGTACGTTGCTATCTCACTGATGATATCTCTACAGAGAAAAGAAATAAAGTAAAGAAAATGATATTCATAAACAGACTAACCTTAGGATAAGAGCCACCATCATTATCATAGTGACCTTTGCCATAACCATCAGAAGAGGAGGGAGGAGGAGGAGAAGGAGGTAGCAATGGACGCTTGTACTGCTGCTGTCTGAATGAATGGTATTCATTAGGAGGTCTATCATATGAATATGGCATTGGATCCCTTGAGGCATATTGTCCATATTGTCCTCCAGACCCTCTGGGGTCATACCCAGAACCCCTGGAATCATATCCAGAACCCCTGGAATCATATCCAGAACCTCTGGGGTCATATCCAGACCCCCTGGGATCACGTGAGTAATTATATGATCTCTCTTGTCTCCCAGAGTCGCGTCCATATTGTCCATACTGTTGTGGAGGGGGTCGTCTGGGACCATGTGAATATTGTGATGAACCCCTAGCCCTCCCACTGTACTGGGACCTCGGATTTCCAAAATCAGGCTGAGGAAATGGAGTCCATGATGCCACAGAGGGTCCTACAAACAATGAAAATGATGATTTCACTTATGCTACACCACACGTGTTACTGACGTGTATCTGCTACTGTTAGTAAAGGTAGGACATATACCTTGTGGTGGAGGATAGGAGGAACCAGGAGGTGGCGGTACACCGTGATAAGTACTGCTACGAGACTCATCAGACAAGGCATTTCTATTGGAGAGGAGAGAGGGAGAGAGAGAGAGAGAGAGAGAGAGAGAGAGAGAGAGAGAAGTGAAATAAGGAAGCATTATAGTGTTTAAGAGAGAGAGAGAAAGAGAGGAAGAGAGGGCAAAGTGTATTATTATTACTATCACCAAGTGACCAAGAACACATACATGTACATGTACATGTAACAGTCTTCATATTAACTTACAAAAGGAAAGTATATGCAATATACATGTACATGTATATGTTATGTATAAAGGCACACAGAATCAATTAGCTAATGATTAACAGATAGCACAACATGAAAAGGAAGACAAAGGAAAGGAGCAATAAACATCTAAACTAAACCAATTGAGTTATTAGTGCTAATGTGAAACATATTCCTTATACACACACCATCAGATGTACATGTACATGTACATGTTAGTCCTACATGTACTGCAAGATACATGGAGAATGATATCCTGCAAATCTTTTATTTGTCAATTAAATTCTTGCAGTTTTGTTGGTTATCGTACTGGGGTAACGCACAATTGCACATGAATTTCATTATTTGCAAATTAAAGTCTTAATGCATTCTTATATCACGAAAAATTCTCTAAAAAATTTTCAACATCAACGAGCCGTAATGAGCATGAAATTTGAAATAGGATAACAATTCTGTGTACATGCACACATGTAGTATTATGATCTAACCTGATGAATCTCTTGGCAGAAGGCGGAGTCTGATAAGGCCTTCCTCTGTTGTCACGAGGTGAAAACCCAATCTATACATGTACATGTACACATGTAATAACAATACAATACATGACATGTAAATATTTAGATTAATTCATGCAATGATACAACTTCCTCATAATTTTTTCACTTAAACAAATACAGCTGTTACAACACTACAATTGGACTAGCTATACTCCGCCCAATTACTAGGTGTACATTAAGTACATACTGAGCTACTATCATTAATTACCTGTGGGCGGTAGGCGCCGGGGATACCACCAAACCTGGCGTCTCCTGGTCTCAAGGTCGGAGGAGGCATAGTGACATTAGGGAGGAGCTTAGACTCGTAAATGTGATCCGGCCTGAAGGTTGGGTCTTGATAATTGAGACTAAAGAAAACAAACAAAATAACATGAGACTGTGGCTATGAGTACAACCAGGACACATGTATGTAGGCATGTCAGTCTCACCATATTGCCTGTGTGGGAGTTATAGTCTCCAACTGTGGGAGAGGAGACTCAACTAAACTGGGAACAGAAAGGAGAGACTAACACAATGACACGGTTCAGTTAGAACCATGACAACCTCATGAGAGTGGAGTGGTGGTGCATGATTATTAATTTATAGCTTTTAGACTTAGGCTACGTTTACACAGCAACGTAAACGCATCGTTTTTAAAGTATCCACTATGAACACCGTTTTCGTTTCCATAGAGTTCTATCAAGATTCTATCACGTTTTCATTCGTTTCTGTGTAAACAGAAGCATAAAAAGGCACAAAACTATACGGATTGCATCGTTTTCATTGCTATGTAAATGTGGCCTTAAGATCAGGGATCATTATCCCATTCAAAAATTGAACTTTCATGTTCACATCCTTGCAATATCATGCTTCACTCAGTTGAAGCATACCCTTTTATAGCACCCATTTCTAAAAAGGCTATTGTGGGTTGCACCTATCATTAATGATATTCATAGATTAGTGGTTATGTCATTAACCACTATAAGGCCTGAGTTTGTACTGCTAAACCACAAGTATAATATACCATAGACATACAGGACCACTGTAAATACTACAGATGCAAATACATGTAAAATTAGCTGTAACAATTGATGTACACAAAAAATTATGCTCAATTTCCACATGAATATTTCAGATCATTACTTCTTCCTCTATTACCATTCTTTCTTCTTCAAAATGTCAGCCATGTTATTATTAGGCCAGACAGACCCCGAGACACCTCCAGAGGAATCAGGATTAATTGAAACTAGACCAACCTGAGAAGAAACATTACGAGATATAAATTTAACTACTATTAACAGCAGCTGCTATAAGTTAGTCCATGGTGTTACCTTCTCTCCAGGTGTCTCTTCGTAAAGTGTCCGAGCAAACGCATACAACTTTGAAAGCTTGTGAACGAAAATCAAGTCATTACCGAGACTGTTACGTACAGCTATACAGATGGAAATATAAACCACACCCATTAATCAATCCAACTGAGCCACACCCACTAATTAATAATACTGACTTTCAAGTGGATCCAGCATGTGGTATAGTGGCTCTAATGCTTCGTGCAATCTGCACTCATCAACGAATGGCAACAAGGCCACACCCTATCATTAATAAATACATTTACCTGCATCTTTACACTCATTCGTAATACCTGCCATGCAAATTTCTTTCCGTTCAAATCGATTTTAAAGTTTGTCGGATAAAAGTCGATTATTGATGAGTCCTAGTGTTATAAAGGTATATTGAATCATATTCTTTACTAGTTATTATTATTATTATTAATATTATTATTATTATTATTATTATTATTATTATTATTATTGTATATTACATCGTCAAGCATGAGGGTCTGCCACGAAGGCGGTAGGAACTTAGCACTAGCAGCTGGAAAGACACTCATTAGCTGCTCTAAAGGTCTGAACTGAGAGAGAGAGACAGAGAGAGAGAGACAGAGAGAGGGGGGAATGCAGAAGGATAAACAAATTAAGATAAAATTAAAATACACATGAGCTCACTGGCTTTGAGCCAGTCTCAAATCTATCCCTAACGTCACGAATGTATCGAAAATCAGAAGCAAAAGGAGCATAATGAAACGGATAGTACCATTTCCAAGAAGGGCAACCCTAGTAGAGAGAGAAAGAGGCACTATGAATGACAAATGTATACTATCTATTAGAGTAGTGGATGATTAGACTAGTTTGTACTCTTTATTGTTTATTTTTATCTGATAATATTGTTTATTTTTACCTGGTAATAGTAGGACATTACCCAGCAGAGTCCTTCAGAGTAGCTCTCAACTACTTGACGTACGAAATCAATGTCATTGCTTGAGACACAAAACTTGCTTTGATAATAACGTTCTTTCCATCCGTCCTCCCATAGCCTAAGGAGAGAGAGGGAGGGAGAGAGAAGAAAGAGAGAGAAAGAGATAAGAAAAGAGAGAGAGGGAGGAAAGAGAGAGAGTATTTAAAGTATAAACATAGCGAGCAAACTCTGTATTGATATAAACAAAAATGATAACATAGACTGTATCAATCATCAGAAACCAAGAATTACAACTACATCCTTAATGAAGCCCGACTGATGAAAATACTACCAGAAGCCATATACAATGTATTAGCTAGACCCGACATGATTAAAATGTGACAGAATCATGAAAGCATAGCTAACAGCATTGTGTGACAATTAGGACCATCTGTCTGTGTCTTGAATGATTAATTTCTGATTTTAACGTGTGGGTGGTATTTTGCCTTAAGGCAAGTATGGATTTCAAATGATGGAATAATAGTAATAATTGATGGATGGGGAGATAGAATCTACAGTGACTGTACATTCTGCTTATTACGGACTGATACAGTACTATATATATATATATATAAGCATGATACACATAGTAAGAGGGGTACGTTTAGCAATGTTACTCCTCCTCTTTTTTATAATCATGTTACAGGTACCTGCTGTACGGCCTAGAAAACTAATGTCCAGTAGATAACAATAGCAACAACAACAATAATAATAATAATGGAATATTAAGTGTATACAAATGAACTGAAACATTTCTCAAACAAAAACAATAAACATGTACCCATACACATACCAGGAGGAGCAACAACTAGTACATATACATGTACATAATACATATACATGTACATGTATATGTAAACATGCAGTACATGTATGATTGAAGCAACAAATAAATAATAAAATACCTAACATCATTGAGTAATAGTTTCTCATTACAAGACTCAATGGTTCTGCTATTTTATGAAATAGCCGATACATGAACGATGAGCCTGTACTAGTGTACTGTGTGCTGTCAGCCACACACATTCGGTAAACTTTGGCACAAATAATGAGCCGACTTGAAGCATAAAAGGATAGACATTATTAAATACAAAATGTAGGCTAATAGCAATAAAGTAGAGCATTTAAATTCCCAATAATATCCTGAAAATATCCTAATAATATCCCAATAATGTCCTAATAATATCCCAATTGTCGTACCTCACTTCATCTTCTTCAGACCCAGAGTCTTCTCCATGGCCTCTTCCTCCACTGTTGGCTCGTCTGGCATCGCTGAAAGATCGTTTGAGAGTGTTCCGTGGTCTCTCCTCCTCGCTGGTAAGGCTTCTTCTGACTCCGCCTCCTTCTTGACTAGCAGAGGAGCCAGTATCATCGAATGACTAAAAATGAATTTAATGATGAGAGACTATATCCTTAATTCCAATACACACACTGTAACGTGTACAAATGTACATGTATAGACAAGTTTATAAAACAAACATAATAAATCAAGTCATGGATCACTTCCTTGAGGGAAATTTTTAGAGTTACAACTATTAGTGAATATAAAGCTATGCAAGCAATGGCAACACAAGTTTCAATTCTGGACTCTGATCAAATTACCGGGAAACACTTCCAAAATACATACATGTACATGTATACATGCATAATGTATAATGTTATCTCCCATAGAAAGCAAGCAACAGAATAAATAACAACCAATAGTGGAGACTGGAATGTTACATATGCACTACTACAATACCTAGAAACATGGCTAACGTAAATTCTTAATAAATAAACAATCATACTTTGTAACAAGCATGAATTTATAGTATGCACAACGTGTGCACTCGTGTGTAATGAGATACTTTTGATTTCTTTAGAAGTGATTTCATGCTTTTAGCCGCTTCCTTATTGCTAGTGAGTGAGCTACCACTAACACCACCTGCTCCTGCTGACGGAGCGGGTCCTTGTCTCATGAGGTAGGCATCATGACGGGCATTAACAGCTGGACTAGGAGCAGAACCAATAGGCTGAGAGGGAGAGAGAGAAAGAGAGAGAGAGAGAGAGAGAGAGAGGGAGGGGGAGAGATAGATAGATAGATAGATAGAGAGAGAGAGAGGGAGGGAGGAAGGGGGGAGAGAGAGAGAGATAGAGGGACTCAAAATAGGTACATACATGTACTCACACACAGTAGCTTACCACAGGTGCAAGTTGCTCAGGAATAAACTGGGGAGCTTTGTAATCTTCCTATAAATTGATATAAAATGGTAGCAACTTTGATTAACATACAATCCTCCTCCTCTTAAATTTCTGTCTTTCCTTGTTCCTTATATCTTGATCCCTTCGTCTTATAAATATCTCATCCTCAACTTTACCAAGTTCTAAAATAAATTATATAAATTAACACATAAATAGGCAGCTGTATTTATACCGAAAAGTATGAGCTGAACATTTTTAACATCAACAAATCCGTTCTCAGTTAGATATGACTATATATGGGAGAGAGAAGTCGAACCATTAAGTAGTAATTTTTCATGTACATGAACATACTTTAGTAGAGGGTAAGAACTTCTTATAGAGATTAATTAATCTGTCAATTGCTCCTTCCCTATCGATTGAAATAATAATTATACAGAGGAGCACGTGTAATAATCCTAAATGTAAAGATTTGGCCAAATTTTGGAATCTGGAGAAACTTTAAAATTTTGTAAAAAAATCCAATTTTGATTGGAATTAGTTCAAACTTGAAATACAACATAAGAACATGTATATGTATCAGAAAAAATCATAAAAATGCAGAATTCTCACCAAGTCATTTTTGGCAAATTTTGACTAAAGTCCCTGTACTATAGTACAGGGACTTTTGCCCGATTTCAGAGCAACTTTAAAATTTTCTAAAAAATCCAATTTTGATCGGAATCAGCTCAAACTTGAAATACAACATAAGAACACGTATATGTATCAGAAAGAATTATAAAAATGCAAAATTGTCTCGGTGCCATTTTTGACAAAATACCCTGTACTATAGCCCATGGTCTTTGGCTACACTATATCCCCCCCTAATGTCAAGGAAGTACGTCTTCATTTATATGCACAACTCCTCCTCCTCAATCCTCTCCTTTACCTAATCTGTAAAGATGGCAGATGAGGTAAGAAATCATTTCCAACAAAGAAGCACATGAAGACCCAGTCGTCGATGGCTCTCTCAAAATCAAACTTAAAGTCCAAGCCATCAATCCTTAACTCGCGCTGAAGATACTAAAAACAAACAAATTAAAAATACAACAAGTACATGTACACAAGCAGCGTTAGACTCACTTCTCTTAATACGTTAATTCGTATAAAAATGAATTCTTTTTCCATTGCAATGTTAGCAGTTGCTAGCTCATCAAACTGCAATAAAGAAAGAAGCAAAAACATAATATAATACAAAAATGCATGAATTGAGAGAAAAAGAGAAAGAAATATATGCTAGTGATAAAGAAAGAGCTCACCTCTCCTTTCTTCTCTCTTGCTTCACCAGTGCACTCAGTCATACTATGACCTAGAAAATAAATTGGTATAATAATATTTGTCAGTGTGTACATGTACATGTACCAAGAAACACATGTAAATGTACATCACACCCAAAAATTCTCATGTACATGTACTAGTACATGATGACGATATAAATAATAAGAGAGAGGGAGGGGAAAACACAATGTGACCTACCATATTGATTGCATATTTCACAAGGGCGAGGTTGATTAGGTTTAAAATCTTCTCTCAATATGGTGAAGTATGGTTCGTGGGTAGCAAGTCCTAGCATAATGAGATCAGCTAAGAGGAGGAGGAGGAGGGGGAATAGAGAGAGGAAGAGAAGAAAGGAAAATAGTGGGAAGGAGAGAGGAAATAATTATAATTGAGAGCTACAAATTACATTAAAGAGAGAGGATGATAATAATAATAATTTTTACCATCAGCTCCATAGAGGCAGTGATGAGTGTTTGGGTCATGACCAACTGATGCTCTTTGCTTTCTGATGTAATCCATAATCTTGTGCTCACCTTCGCCAGGGACATTAGCATCTGATAATATAACCTGAAGGGGAAAAAGAGAGAGAGAGAAAAGAGGAGTTTTAATAGGAAGTTATTTAATAAAAATACATGTATAATTAATGTACTTTTAAGCCTTTCCATGCTGGATTGTGGTTCATCCTGTCATGAATGTAATACTGAAGACATATTGCAAGATTAGCCATAAACTGAGTACCCTACGAGTATAAGTATAATAATAATAATAATAATAATAATAATAATAATAATAATAATAATAATAATAATAATAATAATAATAATAATAATAATAATAATAATAATAATAATAATAATAATAACAACATTTAATATGATTACATGTACACATGTAGAGCAATTGAGTGTGTGGTTAGTTCATTCCATACTGGTGTAATGCAGTTGCTGTCAAAGTGAGCACTGTCTGGTTTAAGAGGAGGCAACCCCACACCTCTCTCTGCTAGTTCCTGCCTCACTTTCTTTATCTCCTCAAGTTTATCACTGAAAATAAAAAAGGAACAATAGGTTGTACATCAAACACATGTACTGTACATGTATAAAGATATCAATGATTCAAACTGATACTGCATGACTCACACTGATTCTTTGGCAGATCTGAATCTTCTTGATCTCTGCTGATTCATCTTAGCACGAGGAGCCTAAAAAATGAAAAAAAAACAAGGAATAGTAACTCTAAAAAAAAATACAAATTTGAATGAAAATTTATAATAAATATAGCCTGAAATTTTGCTAACAAATAATGCATCAATGATACCAATTGCTTACCACACCATCGATTGCCATGTACACTAGACGCCTTGGCCTCACGATATTGAATATCCTGTCAATGTACTCAAATATGGCAACCATCATCTCATCCTCTGTCTCTGGGGCTGGTCTAAGTAAAAACGAGAGAGAGAGAGAGAGAGGAGCAGTTGGCATTAATTAGGATAATAATAAAATGGACGCCTCTCTCACTTGTCTTCGGGATGACAGCACGGGTGAATGATCCCGTTCATGTCCAAGTAGAGATTATCAAACTCAACCTCATTAGGATTAGGTAGTGTGGCATCAATGGGTACATCAATACCTTGAAGCTTCTTTCTCTAACAAACAACATTATTAATTTATATAAATGATGTCATTTGTACCTTTTCTTCGACACAGTGAACAACAATGGAAGGATATTTCTTTGAAAGCCAGCGAAAAAAGGCAGGAACCCCCATGGTTCTGTCGAGGGTTCTGTTACTTAACCCTCGTGTTGAAACCCTGGTAATTGGGATTTAGAAAGGGTTAAAAAAATACAGGCGTGGTTACCACACCCATATAATATTAACCTGACTGCCCACGTGCTAGTGCGTGCTACCTCGTGGCTATAATAATATTAGCATAATCGTGGCTCTGTGTCGCTAAATTTGCATGTACCAGCTGTTTCAAAGGAAGACTCCGTCTCAGTTTCAAAATCCCTTGTCTCTTCTACCTCCACTAAAGCTGTTTCACCGGGCATAAAGTTTTATTATGGAGATCCCTGGGTATTATTATGACGAATTGTTAAGGAGGTACTTCAAAATACCACCAGCTGAAGAGAGGGAAATGTATAGAATGGGTAATGAAAAAGAAAAGGAAAAGGAGGAAAGGAAGAAAGTTATTAAGAAGGAACATGGTATCACTGATACTGTATCTCTATTAAGAGACAGGGCATGTTCAGCATCTGTAGATACTCTTAAGATTCACTGGTAAGTACTTTTATTATTCATTTAATTATTCTGTTATATATAGTCAATTATTTGAGGGGATGGTAAGACAGTTGACTCAAGTAGGACATCTTATTACCAGTAGTGGTCACAATAGAGCTGCATTGCTGCCTGCAAGACCAATTGGAGGTATTACTGAGAGTATAAAGGTAGATTTATTTCTGGGTTTAGCTTGCTGGTTTATGTGTCATTTCAGTTTAATGAATCACGTCAGGTCTTATCTGTAATGACGGAGTATGCGTCTAAATGGGACTTAAATAAGTATGTCTTAAAAGTAACAACCGATTAAAAGTAGCAACCGACATATTTTTTTGTTTTTAGCTTGTATTTTACATCAGCTAATGGAGAATGTAATTTTCAATTGTGTTCATTTAAAACTCGTTATTCAAGGCCAGCACACTTTGATAATAGTTGGGATTTTTATGAGCGTGCCATGGTTACTAAATCGTATCCATCCTTATCCTAATTTAAAATATTTCTTTGCAATTTTAAAGTCGTTATTTTTCTGAATAATGGAAAAAGCTTCATAAGTAGATTTGATTGTCCTAATCCACCTATCATTCTATTTGATTGGGATACCAAGAAAGTCTCTTCAGTTTCCTGGGACAGACATTCTTCAACTGATAATCCTCCTATTGCTCTTTTAGGATATGAAGAGGGGACCTTTAAGAGGATTGATGTTCATTGTAAGAACTTATCTAATGATAAATTATTTACTTCTAATGCTTCTGTGAACGACATTGTATCATTTAGTAAGGTAAGTGAATCATATTATCGTATTGGTATATTGAATTTTTTATATTAATTTAGTCGATGGTGGT
>NW_003546340.1:142546-146477 GCF_000090795.2 Amphimedon queenslandica | reverse complement strand
GAAGACCAGCCTGACTGCCTATGGGAACAGAGCTGGCCATCATTCCCCCTCCCCCGTTGTCTTGACGATAAAACTGAGGGGGGTAGTCATCAAAATCAGGTAACGGAACCTTTTTCATTTCAATGTCTTCACCTAAAGGGGAGACAAAAGAGGGAGAGACATTATTGGTAAAGAGTGTCCCCTTATACAATAGTAAACAAGACGAGTGATGCTATATAAACATTGTTAAGTTTAGGATAACAGAATGGATCATTATTGTCATCATTACAATAGTCAACGTACCTCCATATCCTTGGTTATAAGCAGGTGAGGGTTTGTATTGAGGAGGCTGTGCCGGTCTCAGTGCAGGGAGAGACTCGTATTGAGGCTGGAATGCTTCGGGCTCTTCGGCTCCGCCGTCTTCTTCGTCCGAGTCCTGATCGACGTTGCCACGCCCATCGGTATAGTCCTTAGTTAGATGAGGCCTCGTGGTATTGTAATTACCTACAAAACAAAAGAGAGAGTCAATGATTGTACTATTTTGTACGCGAGTTTGGCAATATGTTGTTTGTGTAAACAAAACTACGTACAAGTTTACATGCATCATTGCCAAGTGAATAATAATAATGATTAATACTATTATTGTACAAACGGGCAGCTCATTATATACAATGTGTATATATAAACACTTCCAAATTACATTCTTTTGGTAAACATACAATTACATTATGTTTAATCACAGTCAACCCTGATAGTTCTAAACTTACCTTTTTTCTTTGAGGCTATATAACAGCAGACGCAGCATGCTATGATGATAATGATCACTATCAGTAGTATAGCCACGCCTCCTCCAACACCTACCGCTACGTATAAAATTGGAAAATCGTCTTGCGCCTCAGGAGGAGCTATAATAAAGAGAGTCACGTCATTAACCTTATTTTAAAGAACAAGGATTTACATGTACATTACAAGATCAGAGACACTGTATCACAATATATGTGTAATTGCATAGGACTTACGAATGACTGTAAGTGCGATAGTAGCACTGGCAGTAGCCGGTATTAATGAATTAGTAACAAAACAAGTATAATTTCCAGCGTCAGAGTCTTGTAGCGATATAATCCTTATCTGGTGGATGTTACCAGTAACGGAGATAATCCTTCTTCTATCACTGTTTTCGATTCGAACTCCGTTGAAACTCCAAGTGACCTTAGTATCGTCTGTAGGAGCACTGTTCACTGTGCAGTTTATATTGACAGGTTCATTTGTGTTACCACTTAAAGTAGGCACACTTTCTATGGTGGGTTTTCCTGTGGGAGAGAAAGCAAGGGTGATGGCATTCTATTTCTCTGACATTTTATTTCAAAATGCTTCATGATTAATAATGCTACATAAAAATTAATAACTCACTACAAAATTTTATATCCAAATCTGCTGCTGGTGGTGTAGTTGTATTAGATGCTGTTGCTTGACATGTGTAAATGCCAGCGTCCGCCATTGAATTACGAATAGTGACGGTGTAGATCTTTAAACCAGTAAACTGATTGAAGGTCGTAATCCCATTCGTGAGCATATTGTTGCTATGAATTAGGGTAATTTTCGGATCAGGAAAGGATTGAGCAGAGCATGTGACAAAAGAGCTCTCAGACTGGAGGAAGCAAGGGAAAGGGCCAAACGATAACTCGGGTGTAGATAGAGGAACTGTATTATAGTGAGAAAGATAAAAAATATGACAATAAAAATTTCAATAAAAATATTTGTTAAAAAAAATAATATCAATAGTGTATTTTATTCTCTCTTCCTCTCTCTCTCCCTTACTGTATTGCGAGACAAACCACTGATGGGTTGCAGTGGGTGTGGTCCTACTGTCGTCAATAACAGCATGATAGAAACCTGAAGTGCTTGCACTGACATTATTAACGGTTAGAGAAATCTAGAAAAATCAAGACATGATATGTGTATGGTATCATAATATTAACAATAATATCATCTAACACAATCAGGACTTGATATGTATCAACATATCATAATAATTACAAAATAAATATTGCATCACTTTATTCACAGTATATGTATGATTGGTTGAGCAATGCAGAATTCTTAACAAGTTATAGCCAACACACAATTAAGAGGTCATGTAACACACTAACACAGTGGTGAGGTCATATTGACTCGTGTGTGTGTGTGTGTGTGTGTGTGTGTATATTAACCACAGAGAGGGTATGGTCACATTCCATTCATACCAGCCATAACCACAAGGTGATACTTATCATAACAATTATCACAATAAATCCATTCAAAGAACTCCCTTTAGCTTTTCTCATTACCAGTTTCCCCCTCTACATTTTTATCTCTTCCCCCCTCTCCTTCTCTCATCATAAATGTGCATTCATCTTCATAAACAGCTTCATATTTATTATTAGTGCATCATTCATTAATAGTAATTATTCCTTCCTCTCATACTTACCCGATAAATATCCTCATCCTTATGGACCAGTACGGGACCAGCTGCAATGTAGTCTGTATTGTTGGTAAAGTTTATTTCCACAGTTACATTATCAACAGTGTACATCCATGCTACAGCTGGTAAGGAGTCTGATACAAATGATATATCGAGAGTGGCTGGTAATCCAGTTGGAAGAAGTGTCCTATTAGAATCTATTAATGTTCCTTGTGATACAGATAGCACTATATTCCTAGGAGGAACTGAGAGAGAGAAAGAAAGAAAGAAAGAAAAACAAAAATAAGGTCAACCTATTAGTGGAAGTGGGAGGATTATTGATATTTTTCACAGTTGCTAACTAAATGCATGTATATCTACATGAGCACATATTACCAAAAATAGCTTTAAAATAACACGAATACATGAACATAAAAAGATACACACTTATCTAAATACATACATGTATATGTACACATACATACATAAACACATACATATTATGCATACTTACATGTTCCCACATACACATGTACATTCATTCATGCGTGCATTCATTAAGTGTATACACTGATATAACACATTATCTATTAATACTTACTGGGTATCTGTACAGAGAGTGCCCAGGATACTGACTCTCTCTCGTGCTCAAAGAATCCGTCCCAGAAGCATTGATATATACCGGCATTTGCTACTGATAGATTAGTCAGTACCAGAGTCTCGTCATTATGATCTAGTGGGAGTCCATTGAAGTACCAGCTTAGCCTTGGGTTGGTTCCGTTAGCCATACATGTAAAGCTGATGCTTTCTGATTCAAAACGATGGAATGAAGAAGCATTCACTACTGATGGGAAGTCAGAGACAGCCAATGGATCTGAAAAAGAAGTAGTAGACAAAGGGAAATTATATAGTTTATTATATATGCTTACCTACAACAGTATACCCCACAGTTATAGAGGTATCAACATTAATACTATCTCGATCCAAAATCACATTAAGACCAGATGTTGAGACTAAAGTATTTGTATATCTTATTCGAAGTAAGTCCCCATCTTGCATTGTAGGTGTAATAGCACCACTACCACCAACTTCAGTAGCACCATTAGTTGCAGCAATGTAAAAATATGAAATAGTGGAATCTTGACTAGATACATATTGATTAGTAATTGGAGGACGATATGCTATAAAAGCATTCATACCACCAGGTATTGTATCAACTAGAGAAAATAAAGTGAGAGAGAGGGAGTAAGGCACATAAATGACTGTGCAACACATTTCCCTACCTTTATACAATGTGTAGGTGTCATTTGAAGTCTGTGGATTAACAACATTAATAACTCCACATTTATAAGTAGCAGTTATGTCAGCATCAACCAAATTATATATAACTAAGTACCGTCCATCATCTAATAATATATACTTGGGATTTGTATCATCGACTGTATTGGGCTCTATCCTTGTGTCATTCTTATACCATACAATGGTAGGCATTGGCCTCTGGGTTACATTACA
>NW_003546340.1:114411-142331 GCF_000090795.2 Amphimedon queenslandica | reverse complement strand
GAAGGAGAAGAAGGAAGATAGAGGGAGAGAAGGAATAGGATTATATTTAAATTAAGGAGTACATCATAAATGGTATTTACATGACACAAATGATGATGAACATACACATGTGCTATACACATGTACATGTACATTCAAATCAACACAGACACATACACGTACATATTTACGCGCATACATGTCAGCACTATCACTCTGGCACTCATTTTTAATAACATAACTTTCATCCTGTCACTTCATTCTCTCTCTCTCTCTCTCTCTCTCTCTCTCTCTCTCTCTCTCTCTCTCTCTCTCTCTCTCTCTCTCTCTCTCTCTCTCTCTCTCTCTCTCTCTCTCTCTCTCTCTCTCTCTCTCTCTCTCTCTCTCTCTCTCTCTCTCTCTCTCTCTCTCTCTCTCTCTCTCTCTCTCTCTCCTCCTCCTCCTCCTCCTCCTCCTCCTCTTCTTACAGGGTATCTGTACTGAATGACTCCTAGCCACGCCCAGTGAGTTACTAGCGATACAAAAGTAAGTACGATTCCTTTCGTCCATCAGTCCGGACTCATCATCACTCAGGGTAATTGTGAGGGAGAGGGTAACGTTGTCGTCAAGGAGTTGGGACTGGTTGGTGAGGGGTGTGTTAAAATCAAAGCCTCTGTACCAGCTGAGGGTTCCCGTCCCAGTACAGTTGAGCTCAAAAGATTGGTTGTTAATGGCAATGACAGAATCAGATGGAGAAACGATAGCAGATGGGAGAGGAATGATGTCATCTATAAACGAGAAAGTAAGTAATAATAATGATCCATGATTCTGTCATCATGATCACAAGCATGAACTCTTGATCATGATGATGATTGTGACCACAGTGATTTTGATTGCAGTGATCATATGTTTGTGACGTGTGTGTGATATGTGTGTGAATAGGTGGGCTAATCCTTTGTGTCTCTGATGTAACTAGTGGGAGTGAAGGTGACTCTAGTGATGCTATAGGCTACATGTGAGAGAGGGCTCAAGTCATGAATAACATTAATAATAATAATAATAAATAATAATAATAATAATAATAAATAAAATAATATTATTTTATTATAATAATAAAGAAAGTAAAGAAAGTAGAACCAGAAGGATTGAAAGGAAGTGAAAACTGATACACTACCTCCTTGAGTACATGTTTTTATCATTTGAAACCAAAGAGGGAGAGAGTTGCACACTTATAAGTACATGTACAAGTGTATAAGCTAATAAAAACAGGAACAGTGTCAGTTTTATAAGGTAGGGTAATCTTGAAAGGAATTTAAAACGCTATGCCATAAAGGAATACCATGAATCATGCAACACTGAAACAGAGCAATAACACAAATGTACCTGTACTATATAGTGTGGCATTATTCTATAACTACAAGCATTATTATTTTGGAAAGAGTTGAAAGAGAGAGAGGAGATATTTTGTACATTTCACTTTTATGTAGTATACACATTACAGATAGGCTATGTAATTAACAATGCTTCAGGAGTTCAGGACTACAAGTACAAGTACTTGTTACAAGGGTTACTATACTCACCGACATGAGTTGCTGTAGCAAAGTGGAGTAGAGAGAGGCAGAGGACTAACTGGAAGCTAAGAACATTTGAGCGAGCCATGATTCCTATGGAAGACTCGCCACAACCCTGTCAATTTAACAGCAAATGGACTGATAGGGTGAGAGAGGAGAATTCTAACAATCTTGCAGTTGGAGGCAGATTCCCTTCCTTGTTGCTGTCAGAAATGAAGGAAGAGAACTGTATAGAGAAGGAAAGAGCAGTTCACCGCAAAGCTGAAAGGAATGCGTGTGTAGGAGTGCCTTTAATATCTTATATTTTCTATAGAAAGAGAGAGGAGGAGATTGAATCACTGATATAGTGAACCACCCACTTTATGGAAAGGAAAGGAATTTAGCTCCTCCAGCAAAACAGAAATTGCCAGCTCCTCTCTTCTTGCCCGAGGGTGATGGACTCCTTTAGAGCAGCAGTAACTTTATTTCTGATTTATTTCTTTGCTGGTGAGGATAATGAAAGGCTGACTGTGGTTTTGACCTTGTTTCATATGGAATAATGAATATAATTTTAATTTCTTCTCTCTCTCTTTCTCATCTTTCATGGCAGGTGCTACTGCTACCATTATCAGTGCTGAAGAGAACAGCACAGTCTCCCTTCCTTGCTCTTTACCTGAACCAGCAACCAACACTCATTGGTACAAATGGAGCTCTGACTCAGACTCAGTCAATACCCAGAATCCTCTTTTCTCTGATTATCAGCTTGTAAATGTAACACAAAATTCTACAAGCTCTTACAAGCTGAGCAACAAGAACGATTCCAGTGCTCTTGTTATCAACAATTATTCCTCGGGAAATGATTCAGGGTATTATTATTGTAAAAAAGAAATATCTGACACCAAAGTGTTATTATCCTGTCCGACCCTTTTGATTACTCCACCTGGTACGTATGTACACGTATGTATGCGTAATATGAAGAGAGTTTAATGGTAGAGGGGTTTAATGGTAAAGGGTATGGGAATTGTGAGTGTGTGTGTGTGTGTGTGTGTTTGTATTATCTTTGTGAACAATTGATATTTCAAGAATTTATTCATACCACAAACAATAATTAACAAATATTTTAGACTCTCTCTCTCTCTCTCTCCCTCTAAAGGGCCAGAGTCTCCCTTTCTTGTTAACCCAGCCAGCAAAACTTCACTTATATATTTCAATGTGGCATTGCTATGTACTCCACCAGCTCCCTTCCTCTCTTCTCCCTTCCTCTCCCCTCCCTCTCTCTCTATCCACTGGACAAAAGGCAACACTTCAATTAACACCACGGATGGGTCCAAATTCATCATGGCTGACGGAGGGAATCTGTATATTATAAGGCCAGATTTGAGTGATAGTGGTCTGTACCAGTGTGTAGCTACAGATACAGTCCATGGTATTGTGTATAAGTCAAATGTTGCCCAGTTAACTATTACTGGTAAGCATTAAAAATTTGATTTGATGCATTCAAATTTTGTAGTCATGCAACATTTTTATAAATGTACATGTACATGTACAATGTGCATTAGTGTAATTTTGATTCAATCTTTTTTCTCTTCCTTAGGTAATTTTGCCTATTTCCCATCAATGCCTCAGTTTCAAATTAAACCTCACAATAGAACAGTTTTGAGAGGTCAATCGACACAATTTGAGTGTATATCAAATGGCTATGAGTTAGAATGGTCACGTCCTGACCACCCCTCCTTCCCTCTCACCTCGACTGCTGCTGCAGGTAGTATATTAGAACTTAAGTCAGTGAGTGAAGAGGATGGTGGTCTATACAGATGCAGTGCTGGTTCTGGAATGATGCAGATACAAGAAGATGTCTATCTCACTGTTATTGGTGAGTTGATCAGATAGAGAGGGGGGGGAGAGGGGAGAGGATGAGGAAGGGTGAGAGTGAGAGTGGGAGGGAATTATATTTGAGCGTGCAGGTGTCTGTCTATAACCAGTGGGAGTGATGGCGTGAAGAGTAACTAACGTCACTCATCATATTTCAGTGTCTGTAGTAATAATAACTTTGAAGTAATGCGTGTGTGTCCATCCTCTCTCTCTCCATCTCCTTATATAAACTCTTAGTACATGTACACGTGCATGTAGTCATGTACATGTACATGTACCGTATAGGGGTATACATCTATTTCCCGGAGAAATATTTCACAAAAATCACCTTTTAACTTATTTATAAAAAATGTTTCTTTTCTACTGACCACTATTAGTATAATCAAAAAATTTTCATAGATAAAAATTTTTCACGATTTTTTAAATCACGAAATTAGTGAAATTAAATCCCTGTGAAATGTACCCTTTATGATACATGTACATGTATATGTCCTTTCTTTTGTCTCTCTTTTTTGTCACTCTCTCTCTCTGTTTTCATTCCCTTTTCTCTTCCAATCTTGTCTACCATAATGTCTCGTTCTTCACATTTGTTCCATATTGTGTTCACCATTATACTCTTTATGTCTCAACAGCTGTCTTTTATCAGCTGCTTCATCAATGAACACATACACATCTTCAAATGTACCTATTCCTCTCCTCACTTTTGTCTCCTCTTTCACTCACACACACACACTCTCTCTCTCTCTCTCTCTCTCTCTCTCTCTCTCTTTCTCTCTTTCTCCCTCTCTCTAGCTCTCTCTCTCTCTCTTTCTCTCTCTCCCTTTCTTGCTGTTCAAAGCCCTATGTGCACATTCTTAACTATAAACTTGTTTTGATGTCATTAATTATACATGTATTGTATAATGAGTCCTTCCTTTCTGAACTTTAAAATAAACACCCACACATAGTAATTCCTTGTATAATTGTCAAATTAGTGTACTATATTAATCATTCCTTAGAGATTTTCTTATTAAATTATTTGTTTAATAATTGCTACACTGCTAGTAAATAATTGTTTACTTTATCCTGTTGTTTGTACACATGTTCAATTCTTAATTCTCTCTCTCTCTCTTTTTATTTTATACAATGTAGATGAGTTTAATATCTCTCTGTCAATCAGTTCTTTCTATCCTTCATCTGGCTCAATCCTAACAGTACAATGCTTAACTCCCACCTCTCATTCTCTCACTGGGCGTATTAACGTCACCATTCAAGTGGGTGGAGTCACTTATCATGACCCCGCCTATCACAATGGAGTATTCATGCAAGACGTGTATGTTGGTTATGAGGAAGGTCAGGTGGTTAGTGTCCAGTGTATTGGTGTCAGTGAGTATGGATACTGTGATGAAGAGACTCTTAGTGTTATCGTTAATTCATCAGGTAAGCAGGAGCTGGCAATGGAAGCTACATGTAGCATATTTACATAGAATTTTTAGAACTTTCAAAATTTGTAAAAAATCTAATTTTAATTGGAATCAGCTCAAACTTGAGAAATATCATAAGAACATTTATATCTATTAGAAAAAATTATAAAAATTGAGAATTTTCTCGGAGCCATTTTTGACAAAATTTGGCGATGACCCAAGGCTATAGCCTTAATTGGGTCTTTGGCCCGATTTTGGAGTAACTTTAAAAATTCATAAAAAATTCAATTTTGATTGGAAGCAGCTCAAACTTGGAAAATAACATTAAAATATATGTATCTATCAGAAAAAATTATCAGAACTGAAAATTTTTTGGAGCCATTTTTGACAAAATATCCTGTACTTTAGCCCATGGTCTTTGGCCAAATTTTGATCAACTTAAACTTTCATTAAAACTTTCTAGACAACATGTATATTATAAAATAATTTTATTTTTTATATTATTCCAGTTCCTCATCAGTCAGTATCAGCTACTCTAACCCCAACAGCTGCAAGTACAGCAAGCACTCTCCCCCCATCATCTTCTACCTCTTCTTCACCTTCTACGCCTTCTCCCACTCCTGTCCCTCAGCCAGTAATTGTTAGCACATCTCCTGAATCAACTTACATAATGCCTGGACAAGAGATCACACTGACGTGTTACATTAAAGCTGGCGTCCCTTTACTAATTACACATTGGACAAGTGGACAGTATAGTATTCAGCAGGTAGGTTTTTGATCCGAAAAAGTACTTGATTTACTATTTTTACTATTATTTTTAACAGACCCAGAATGGTTCGATTCATACGTACATACTAACAGTAAATGTATCAGAGCCTGGCAACTACATCTGTGAAGTCTTTACTATTGATTACAAGATGCACACTCGTGTGTCTCAAGTTAGCATAGGTATGGAAGTATGGGGTACGGAAGCATGGGGCATGGAAACATGGGATATGAAAGAGAGTGTGAGCATGGATCTTAAAGATACCTTTTCATAATGGATGATTTGCTTGCAAATATTAAAGTCCTTGTAATATATTTTCTCTCTCTTTCTCTAGCTCCTTTAACAGTTAGAGTCCCTCAAGATGAAGTTACTGTCAACGAGGGACAAAGTGTCAACTTGACCTGTTTATTTAATTACAGGCAATCTCTGATGATAGTATGGAGTACTGGAACAGCTGGATTATTAACTAACATACACAATGAAGTCAGTGATTGTGTTTGTGTACACATACTCTAACCCTTTCTTTCTCAGGTAACTCCCAATGGTACAGTCTCTGTGCTAATGTTATCTTCACTGGATGTGACAGATGCAGCTGTTTACAATTGCTTTGCCGCCATAACTAGCAATCATAGCATAACTGGTTCTGTTAGACTCACTGTTAATTGTAAGTCGGTATATTATAAATGAATGAAATTAGTGTACAAGGGAGTACTACAAGTATTTATAAAGAGCTGTGATGTCCTTGTGGTTAAAATTCACAAATTGTAGCTATTTAAAATAATCATCATAGTTTTAATATGACCACAAACATAGTGATAATAATTATAGGATGTAATGTCTCTCCTGTCTCATTAATTTAATTTGAAAATTGAAATTCTAAAAATTAGACGATATATTACCCCTCTCTTTCTCACAGACCTCCCTCCTTCTTCTCCTCCTCTTGATGTCAAGGCTGAGTGGATGCCTTCTCTTCCCTTACTCCTCATTTCCTGGTCTCCGCCCGCTAGCAATGACTCCAATCTTCTTGGCTACAAGTTAAACTGGGACCTCTCCTCTCGGTATCATTATCACCAGACGCTACCAAAGTCAGCAAGAGGGGCAGTACCCTACACCACTCGGTTCTTTACTATTAATAATCTGATCGTGAAGGAGACTTATTTAATTAGTGTGTGGGCGTATGGTCTTGGAGGAGACGGGCCAAGTTTCAACCTCAAAAAGTTTTTACCAGGTCCATACATGTACATGTACTGTATGGGGCTGAATTAGTCTTGGCATTCATGTACCTTTTTTATGAAGGATTGATACAAAAACTCCTTGATTTTTTTATTACATACATATTGATTGAATTTGAAGCTTTTATGTCAATTCTTTATTCTATAGAGTCACAGTTGCCTTCTCCTACCAGTTCTTCTAGTATTGCTGTCACGACAGCAATTTCTTCGGCCACTCCTACCCCGAGTGTCGCACCATCTGCCTCTTATGAGTTGGAGTGTATTAGAATCACTTCGTTAATGGGTGGAGTCAGATTTAATGTGAGTCAATATGTACGATAGAATATTAATCTTCTTCTCTCTCTCTCTCTCTCTCTCTCAGAATACTCAAAGCAGAGGGGTTCACCATTACTCTGTACGATACAGCTGCTTGTTGGCTGGTAACCTAGACATAATAGACATACCTGCGATTGCCAATGGATTATTCGTTCCACTTTATAACTTAACCCCTGGGCAGTGCTGGGTCACAGTCTATGCACTAGCATATACTGCAGCTGGACAGTCGTATTCTGTATTAGAAGAATCATGTGTGATAGAGCCCAGTCCATTAGGTATGGAATTAATACATGAACCATAGTTCTGGGTGCAATTACCAAAAATAATGTTATTTCTGTACCATTTTAACATGTAAATCATGCATACGTGTGTGTGTCATTATTGTTTTAATTTTTTGTGTATATTCAGATTTTTTTGTAAATTCATGATCAAAATCAGCTCAAACTTTGCAGTGTAATTTGTGTATGTTCTGTTATAATTTACAACAATTTTTCTTTTTTCAGATGATCATATTTCAGTTGGTTTGCAGTGGATCAATGGCTCTGTACTAAAGCTTAGCTGGTCCATGTCTTCTCTTCTCTCTTCTCTTGAAACTGATCCCATTGTTGTAGAATGGAGGAAGAGAAATTCCAGTACTATTTCTCTCCTCTCCACCTCCCCCTGGTCCTCTAACCCTCTACTTTGGTCATTTAATGAACATAAGGTAGCAATTCTAGTTTCCAATACATACATGTACGATTTTTTATGTTCATAAATGTATTTATTATATTATTTTTAGGCTGATTATGTGGTTGAAATTCGTATTAAAATTGGCACTAATGTTATTCATACTCTCATTATGACTCCACCTTCTCCATTCTCTTCCGCTACTCCCAATCCATCTTTGACCACACCTACCTCTACTCCTCAATCTTCAAATCAATCTACGTCCTATTACGCCAACCCGTGGTTAACGTACGGGATCGGTATAGCCTTGTTGGTGTTTGTTTGTTGTCTGGCGTTGTTGTTGGTATTGACATTAAAGTATGTGCAAACAAGCAGGAGAGAGATAGCAAAGGGTAAGAATGTGTCAAAGACTGACATAAATAGATAATGAATGTTATAAGTAATGTATCACTGGTGTGTATATGGAACTGCTTTGAATCTTTGTAATGATACTGTCTACAGTACTAAATTATATAAAATATAATGCTATGTTTTTGGTACTGATTATAAGCAAAAAGAGAAATGCAGTACAAAATGTAACAATACATACTCTGCTTATTTATATATTTATTTATTATTTATTTGTTTATTTATTTATTTATTTATTTCTCTTTTTATGCTAGTGTCTGATAAACGTCATGCATCTAATAAACCTCAAGCCCCTCCTCCTTCTCTCTCCTTCTACTCTCATAACAAGAGACCAATCTCAGTCGTGTCTTACGACAGTTTAAGGAAACCTCTATCTGCTCCTTCTCCTCCTCTTTCTTTCGCGTCCTCTTCCTCCTCTGCCTCTTACTCAGAGAGGAAAGTTATCAACATTAGGAGGATCGACACTGATGTCTAATATTAATCAATTAATTAATGCTACTTGATCGTCACGAATCCGACTTGTACATGTGTGGATGTAAAATGTAAACATTTTTTGAAAATTTTTATCATTGTTTGTGTGTGTGGATCATTGTCACCTTCAATCACATTTTTACAATATTATTCATTTTTTATGACATATTTTGATACATTCCTCCTTCTTTGTAGCTATGTAAATGTATAGCGAGTTTGAACAAATTCTGTTTGTTTTTTAAAGCTATTGGCATCTAAAAATAAGCATTTTTTAAACAGTGGGAACCTTAATTTTGTCGTACTTCCTGATACATATCACTGCTCATTTAAGCCCATTTTGATCACAATTTTTTAGAAAACATGCATGTTAATCTTCACCCAATGTAATCCAATAATATTAAAATAAAAGTAATGGATTAAAGAACCATAAAAATGACAGAAAAAAAAACTAAAAACAATTGAGACATCATCATAATGATTGTAGTACTATTATTATTATTATTATTATTCTCATATCATTATTATCACAATTAATATGTTGATTAGAGTGTGAAGCAATTATGAAGGAGGGATGTTAATATGCATGTCACGTGTGTATAATTATGCAGCTGGAGGAAGAAATGGTCAAGGAATTAAACGCCAGAAACATCCTCAGTTGGATCAACTGCTAAACTGCTTGGATCATCATCAACATGATTTCCATGGGAGCCTTTCTTTCTTCTTGGCAGTGTGTCATCACTTGGTTCAAAAGCTGACGAAGTATTATAAGCTACTGATGAGTTATAAGCAGAGGAGGCATGAGGAGTAGCGGCGACACCAGTGAATCTGGTACCACCTCCAGAACCGTGGTACGAACTATCACCCTGTGCGGCCCTCCTCTCCTTCCATGCATGTACTGCTGCTGATATTCCTGGAAAAGGAAAGAAAGGAGAAGAAGGATGAGAATCATTTTATCCCAATACATGGCTGCAATGATAGCCATATCAAATGCAAATATCCACTCTTTGTTGCTGTATTTATCTTTCTCTCTCTCTCTCTTTCCCTCTCTCCTCCTTACCACAGTAAATGAGACACCCCAAGAACATTAATATGCATAGTCCAATCCCAGTTGGTACTCCTATTACTAGACTAAGGTGCTCATCGAGCCAAGAGGGGGTTGAAGAGGGAGAGGGTGTCACTGTTGATGTAGGTGATGGAGCTGTAGAGGGAAGAGGAAAGATATGAAAAAGAGAGAGAGGAAGCAATTAAAGATGGTACATATATTATACAAGCATAAACAGGATTATAGCAATTTATAACGCAATTATATCACTACAAACATTCTGCATAGCTTGAATAAGTGAGTCCATGCGCTAGTACATATATAAACGTATTTGTATCAGTAATTATGTATATTTTCTCTTTTACAAATAAAATTCAAAACCATCACATGCTTAAATTAATCTATACAATAACATAATCAGATATACTATTGAATTACATGTATATCAAGTAGCATCAACACACAATTATTAGAAGTAGTACAATGCAAGAAGGCATTATAACTCACAAAGCATGATAATTGACTCTGAAGACTCCATTGTATCACTACTGGGGGCTACATCGGTACCGATAGCTACTATAACATTAAGATAAAGGTCACTACTAACTATTGGGAGCCTTACTTGTAGCTAGAAGCGAGAGATATAACGAATAAATGAGAAATAGCTCCTTCATTGTTATCTTCTTTATCGAATTACCAGCCACACCCACAACAAGCCCGCAATGCGGGCACGCCTACTTCAATTAATTAACATTGAGTAATGAATAATAATTAGAATGACAGTTAAAAATCACTTTCTTCCTCTTCTTCTTCTTCTTCCTCCTCCTCTTCCTCTTCCTCCTCTTCTTCCTCCTCCTCCTCCTCTTCTTCCTCTTCCTCCTCCTCCTCTTCATCACTTAAAACTTTCCTTCCTCTTCTCTTCACAGATGACGCTATAATAATAATATTTGAACGACAAGTTTCAAGCCAAAAATATACTTTTCTTAGAAGGCTTCTTTCCTCTTGTAACCTACAAGACAAAATAATAATAATAATAATAATAATAATATGATCTAAATTGATGCTCACTGCTTGCTTCATTCTTGATTTAACAGATGATTTAATAGCAGACAAACTCTCCTGAAATAATGTAAATCACATGGCCAGTCGAATGATTCTAACTCACTCCATCATCTTCACCCATAAGTATATCGGGCTCTAGGTAAGACGCAGTCAGTCCCCTGCGTGGAAACTTCTTCTTTACTTTTTGTTGCTGGCTTCTTAACTTCACAGATTCTCTTAGCTTCTTTTCCTCGTCCTTTAAGAAAACTAATAAAAGAGAGAGAGAGGGGATAAGAGTATTACTTTTATCATTTCAGAGCGCCTTGACTCAGGGTCTTTTTCCACCACTGGCAGCACACGAATTTTCTATCACACAAGATAAAGTAAAATTGCACACACTTTACGTAGTACTACAAACTTGTGCCCTTGAGAACCTGTCGGCAATAGACAGTGTCATCTTGCGATGAGTTTGACTGTCAGTTGAGTGTGGCCTGAAACTGATCTTGTTCTTGAATACGGCCTGACCTTGCAGGCCAGTACCTGCACAGAATAAATCAATCAACTACTTCACCCTCTCTCTTACCTTGTCTCACAAACAGGTGACTATATTCTCTTTGCAATGGCTGACAATGAATATCAAATATCTCACTGCCTAGATACAGTGACATACTGTAGGAGAGAAAGAATATTATTATAATTGAGTGTGTAAACTGCTTGCCTTCCATCACTCCATTGAACAATACGTGAATTACTCTCCTTCACTTCTTCTCCATTTTCGTTGACCGTCTTACGCCATCTGATAGTGTTTTCAACTTTGAGTTTAAGCCGAGCCCGGCCATCTTCATCAAGAACATCTCCATCATCATCACCTTCATCTTCATAAAGAACAGGATCAAACGGCCTAAGATTAACCAAATAAAATGGAGGAGTAATATTCAACCTTACCTCGTCTCAATTGATAAAAAATTTGGGAGTTTTACAAAGTGTAGGTCAGTACCAAGATCTGCAGAGACCCGCGGTATCTCTACTTCAATCCTAGGGACCTCCTCTTCTTCTTGTGGAGGATGTGGTTCTTCTGGTGGGTGTGTCTCCATTAGTGCACCACTCTCATCATTATCGGATCTAGTATTAACAAGAAAAGGGTGTGGTCAGGAGTTAAATGTAAGGACTAACGAAGAGATGTCATCTTCGTCTCCAAAAATGTTCCTTGCAGATTCCGGTATTGTTGAAGGCTGAGGCTCTGATGCAGTGGGTGGGACTTCAGTAGGAACCTTCTCATCTTCTTTATCGCTACCTCCACTTGATAAACTAAAAAGAATATTAGGAGCTGAGCCACACCCACACACTCACTCAGAAGAATCGGCTCCGAAAAGATCTTGAGTATCTGGGAATTGACTGTCAGTGAGTTCTCCGCCCAATTGGGTATGGCTCATAGGCTCCTCTACATCTTTAGTATCTTGTTCACCTAAAAAACAGATAAAGGAGGGCCTGTACTCATACTCTTACTAGAGGATCCTGATGAGGAGGTGGAGCTTGTTGAAGCACCTCGTACACTGCCTTCTTCGTTCCCTTTTCCTTCTACCTTCTTCTTAGCCGTTAGCTATAAGAAGGAGGTGGTTATATTATTGAGTTTTTGACTCCTCACCTCTTCCTCTTCGCTGCTGTCCTCTTCCACACTGCTATCCTCCCCGAATAAATCTTTCTCCATGTTGTTTACACGTGGCTACCACGCCCAAACCACGCCTACCATAATAATTGTACATGATACCGTAATATTTTAATAACTCGAGAGATGACTCATTGAAAGTAAAATCAAAGCCAAAAGAAGGAACAAAAAGAACTCTGGAAAGAAAGGGGAGAATCTAAGAAACAAGATGCTTGATCTCTTTACTATTTTCACTAAAGGAGGCATCGTCCTTTGGTACTTTCAAGGGACGGCACTCTCTCTCACTCCAGCCGTCAATTCACTGGTTAAGACTGTACTGCTTCAAGTGAGCATACATTGTACAATATAGGTACCATTAATATCATGTGCTTTGTTCTCAGGAAAGAGGAGGTATGGATGTATTCAACCACGAGTCATTGAAGCTCCAGTTTAAGTTGGACAACGAATTTGAACTGATCTTTGTGGTAAGCAAGTGACATCATAATTGATGTTATTTTTTGTTTATTTTTATTTTCAGGTTGTGTACCAGAAGATACTTCAGCTAGCGTATCTTGATAAACTGATGGAGCAGGTCCAGCTAGCTTTCAGGGACAAGTATAAGAATAGACTCACTAATTCTACTCCACTCAATCCTTCCATGTATTCCGAGTTTGGGGATGTATTTAAGGTAAGCGAAAAAGAAGGCAATTATTGTGACTTCCTCTTTCTCTCCTATAGAATATATTGTTTTCTCTTGAAGAAGCTGACAGACAGTCGAGACAGAAACCACGTGAAATGAAGCACTGGAACGGAACGAAAAAGAAAGAGAATGTGACGAAACCTTTCAATGGAAAGCCCCAAGAGGAAGAGGAGGAAGAAATAGGTGAAGAGATCAATGGAATTGAAGGTAAATGAAGAGATAATTTATTGATATGTACAATGTAGTACAATGTAGCACATGATAATGTATGTGTATATGTATTATTTATGTTCACGCTTTGTACTATAATCACTAAATACATCTGTTGTGTAGAAAATAGCTATAATAATTGTATTATTATCCTTGCATGAGTATATATATATTTAATTATGTCTTGTAATTAGATGTTCAAGAGGAAACTGGAGGAAGAGAAGAAGGAGAGAATGGAATTGATGCAACTTCATCATTATCATCATCATCAGGGTCACTCCCAAATAGTGACAAGATTAGGAAAATAATTGCAAGCAAGACGAAGAAATCGTCTAGCACCAAGACTACCTCAAAAAAGTGAATAAATAAATATTATTGTTGTTTATGCAATTAAAAAAACTCTTTTATTCGATTTAGGACAGTCAAACCATCTAACGGTAAGCCAAAGACTAAAGAGGCTCGTCAGTGGATGGTTGGAGGAAGCAAAGGAGACACAAAGGCATTGGATTATTCTGGAGGTGCCCCACCCACCACTAATGGCGTAAACCACGATGAAGAGAAAGATGTGAGACCTAAAAATTATTAGTTTAAAATTATTTTCAATTTTTTCTTAGTTGTCATTGAAAGGTAGTATGATAGGACAGCTCCAACCTGTCGATCAAGACACTCCGAAAGAAAGGTACCTTATTAAAAATAATCAACTAGTGGTTATTAATCAATTAACTAGTGGTGGGGGTGGAGTTTTTTCACTCTTCAAGTCTATCACTGCTGGACGTGTCATAACTGCAGAATCAATTGGTCCGGTGATGGAGAAAATGAAAGAGCATTTGATAAGTACGTACTTTAGTATTTTGGGGGCGTGGTTTGATGGTTGTGACTTTTCTGCAGCAAAGAATGTTGCCATAGAGATAGCGGATAAGCTGTGTAGCTCAGTCACTGGGAAACTGGATGGAAAGACAATTGGAACGTTTAGTGGTGAGCTACTTAAAATAATGACTTAACATAGATTATTAATTATTATTATTATTATTATTATTATTATTATTTATTGTTCAAAATACATGTACATGTAGGTATACAATCTGTTGTTAAATCAAGTGTTGAAGAGGCTCTTGTCCAGATATTGTCCCCTAAAGTATTTGATCATTTTATCCCTCTCTCTTTTTATTCTCTCTTCCTCTTAGGTACGTATTGATGTCCTTCAAGATGCTTTGAAGGCTAAAGAAGCTGGTAGGCCTTTTGTTGTAACCTTTTGTGGAGTAAATGGGGTTGGAAAGTCAACCAACCTTGCCAAGGTTTGTATATACACATGAGTACTCATGAAAGGAGGCTGAGAGTAAATAGGAGTATAATAGACAATAAAGGACTAGCATGTCTTTGTCAGTTTTTGAGTTGGTGGATTTAAAAAAATGTCCATGAGCTATAGTCCAGGGTATTTTGTCAAAAATGGCTAGGAGAGAATTCTGCATTTTTATAATTTTTTCTGATACATATACATGTTTTTATGTTGTATATCAAGTTTGAGCTGATTTCGATCACAATTGGATTTTTTATGATTTTTAAAAGTTACTCAAAAATCAGGCTGAAGTTCCTGTACTATAGTACAGGGCACGGGCCAAATTTTGCCGAAATTGAAAAGGAGAGAATTTTCCACTTTTATAATTTTTTCTGATGCATATACATGTTCTTATGTTGTATATCAAGTTTGAGCTGATTCCGATCAAAATTGGATTTTTTATGAATTTTTAAAGTTGCCCAAAAATACTTTATCATAAACTTTCTTGTTTAGATTTGTTTCTGGCTCCTTGAGAATGGTCTGCGTGTCCTGATTGCTGCCTGTGATACTTTCCGTTCAGGAGCAGTTGAGCAGCTGAAGACTCACACTTGTCGTCTATCCTCCCTCCATCCACCAGAGAGGGAGGGAGGGCCCCCTCGTGTCCTCCTCTTTGAGCGAGGGTACGGTAAAGACGCTGCCAGTATTTGCATGGAAGCAGTGAACTTTGGTAAGAGAAGAGAATGAGAAAGAGAGGAGTATAGCCTAGTTATACGACTGTGGGTAATGCCAGTATTATATTATATTTATTTTATAGCTAGACAGCAGAGGTATGATGTAGTACTTGTGGATACTGCTGGCAGAATGCAGGACAATGAACCACTAATGGTTTCACTGGCTAAGGTAGCAAACAGAATTTATAATGCTTTAATGATATCCACTTTCTACTTTGTATGTTTCTCTTTTAGCTCATTCGTGTTAATTCTCCTGATCTCGTGTTGTTTGTTGGCGAGGCGTTAGTTGGGAATGAAGCCGTCGATCAGTTGGTCAAGTTCAATCGAGCTCTCATTGATTTTGCTGATTCCAGTGATCAGAATCCTCGCTCTATTGACGGAATCGTGCTAACGAAATTTGATACAATTGATGACAAGGTTTTTAATATAATATAATGAATAAAGATTAATCTATTGTAATAATTATTTTTCTCTCTCCTCCTACAGGTGGGTGCTGCCATTAGTATGACCTACACTACTGGACAGCCCATAGTGTTCGTGGGTACTGGACAAACTTATCAAGACCTTCGTACTCTTAATGTGCAGGCTGTTGTTGCAGCCCTTTTGAAATAGACTTTGTAAAGCTAATTATTTCAGAGACTATTATTATTATTATTAATTTATTATTATTACAAATTTTATAAAAGAAAATACAACATTTGAACATTATGAAGTTCATAGTTAAAAAGAGTGACATACTGCGCATGCGCAGTAGAACTTCCTATGCTCTATTGAGTCTGTTATTAATTAACTATTAACTATTCCCACGAAAGTATAGTTGGCTAGTTGCTGAGTCAGCAAGCAAACAAGATGAACACCAGATTCCACTCATTTGATCTAGTAAGTATTGATAGAGGAGGGATAAGGGACCCTCTTACTGACTGTTGTAGGTCGTGACGCCTGCTCAAGTTGTAGATGCAGCCAAAGCAGTGTTCCATACCATACTGCTCCACAGATCAACTGGAAAAGTAAAATTAAGATTTATCAGTCTTGTTTATCAATGCCTTTCTCTTCCTTCAGTACACTTATAATCCACAGAACCCTGGCACATTCTCTGTTGGTTCTGTCGGTGTAGAAGACACTGACTGTACTTCAATGGAGTTCACATACGTGAGACTCTCAGGGGACGACATGGACCACTGGATAGCAGGAGAGGTCCATGGGTTCGCCTCATCGCTCTGTCAACAAGGGGCGGGGTCAAGAATGGGGAAGGTAAGGGAGGGCCTGGTCTTTGTATTAAAGTTTCTTTTTTTCAAAAATTAGATATCGTTAGAGTTTTACGAGCGTAAGAAACCTCGCTGGTTGTTACCGGCCGAAACGAGTAACTGGGAGACATGGCAGCTCACTTTGCATGTGGTTGAGCCTAGCACTGATGCAGGTAAGACACGCCTACTTTTAATAGGTTTAAATCTATATATCTATTTATTTATATTTATTTCATAGAACTCATACAGCATCAAAAAAGACTAACTGAAGAATTAGCAGATATAGTAATACTGTTATTATTATTTTATTTATTTATTTGTTTGTTTGTTTATTTTAGGTGCTTCACATTGGACGCATTACGAGTAGACCAGACTACGTTCCTCGTAACCCAACCAGTGACAATCATGCTAACGTATTTGAGACAAGATTCCTCTCGTTACAACCTTACCTACACAGAGTGAGTGGTGGGTGTGTGGGCATGTACTTAATAACTATTTATAACTAGATATATTACGAACTACCAGCAGAGACGATGGCTGGAACTGTCAGGAAATTGATTAGAAACACATTCGCTTATTAAATAAAAAATCACATAATTCTCAAATAAAATATTTATGATTTCTGCAGGAGATGAGAAGAGTTTGTTTGCACTTTAAAGTTTTGCAAGGTGCAAGTTGTCAAGTTGTATTTTAAAATAATTATAATTTCTTAAGTGCCACAAGTTTGAAATTTTAAATTCAGATTCTAATCATATAAAAAATAATTGTTATTATTCATTGTCACTATTAATCTGTAATGGGTGTGGTCAGCTGTATAGCGAGAGAGGGGGAGAGAGAGAAAAAGCAGGAGGAGGAGGAAAGGCAAATGCAATTATGTTTAATTTTGAATGAGTGTGGCAGATGAGTTGAGAGGGTTAAAATTAATACTGAGAAATTGATGAAAGACGATCTGGATCAATTCTAAAAATAAACGGACAAATAAATAGATAGAATTTAAGGACTTTATATAACTCACAGGCACATCTTTGATACTTTTGATTTGGGACAGGGAGCTTCAACTTTGAAATGACACTCTTTATGTACAATCAGGGAACAATCTGAAAGGGAAAAGAGAGAGAATATAAGTGTCAAAAATATTCCAAAACTTTCACTTTAAATGTACTTGTACATGTACATATTACTGTACAAAAAATTTTAACCTTATACCATGTACTTGTAGTTTGTGCTAATATTTGACTAGTGCATACACGTAAATTTATTATTTCTTTTTTTTCATCTTATTATTTTATTTTATTTTTTAATATTTTTATTTATTAATTTTAATTTAAAGTTTTTTAATTTTAAAATTATTTTTATTATTTTATTTTTTTAATTTAAATTTAAATTTAAAAAAATTTTTTTTAATTATTTTTATTATTTTTTTGAATTGTTATTAGACACCCAGAAAAACTGAAATAATAATATTAATAAGAGCAGAATAATTCTAAGTTGTGAAAATAGAATAAAATTATTTTTATTATTTCATTTTTTAAATTTTCAATTTTTTTAATTTTCAATTTTTAAAATTTAAAATTAAAAAATTAAAAAATTTGAAAAAAAGAAAAATTAAAAAAATAAAATAAAAAAAGATAAAAATTAAAAATTAAAGAAAAAATTTTAAATAAATAAAAGAAATAAATAAAAATAGTAAAAAAGTGCACATTGTACATGTATATGTAGATTCAAACTCACCTCTGCATATGTAACATTGTTTACCAAACAATCCAGTCACTTTGTCACTGCAGACTCCACACAGCTGCTTCCTATAACAGACACGTTAAAGAGTGTTACAATTTTTACTATAAATGCAACTTAAATGCAATACTGGCTCAATTTTTGAGCAACTTTCGCTCGATTTTTGAGCAACTTTAAAAATTCATAAAAAATCCAAATTTAATCGGAATCAACTCAAACTTTCTAAGCAACATAAGAACATGTATATGTATCAGGAAAAATCATAAAAATTACAAATTCTTTCCTTTTCAATTTTGGCAAAATTTGGCCAGCGACCCTGTACTATATATAGTACAGGGACTTTCGCTCGATTTTTGAGCAACTTTAAAAATTCATAAAAAATCCAAATTTAATCAGAATCAACTCAAACTTTCTAAGCAACATAAGAACATGTATATGTATCAGGAAAAATCATAAAAATTACAAATTCTTTCCTTTTCAATTTTGGCAAAATTTGGCCAGCGACCCTGTACTATAGTACAGGAACTTTTGCTCAATTTTTGAGCAACTTTAAAAATTCATAAAAAATCCAAATTTAATCGGAATCAACTCAAACTTTCTAAGCAACATAAGAACATGTATATACATCAGGAAAAATTATAAAAATGGCAAATTTTTTCTTTTTCAATTTTGGCAAAATTTGGCCGGTGACCGTATACTATAGCCTCTACTTTTTCAAAAATTGGCTTTTTTAAACTCAAAAATTACTTTTAAGACTTGTGCATTGTCTCTTAGCATTCTCTCTCTGCCTCACCCTTTAATGTGTGTAGCTGTGAAAGTATGGTCATTATAAATATGGAGCTTAGTGTACGAGGGTAACTGCTTCCTAAGCTTCGTTGCATGGAAAGTGTTAAGTGCCACAATATGTCTTCTCTGGGTCCCTTCCTCCACTTCGTACACTAACATTGAGGGTAAGTGACCGGTACTAACTAATAGAATAAATAAATAAATAAATAAATAAATAAATATATTATAATTAAATGAAATAATCATAAGAGGAGTGCCAAGTGAGTGTGGGTGTTAATTGAAGGACTGTGTACATGAAAGGACTAATAATCAGTATTAATAGTGATAAACATCCTAGTTAAGTTTTCTATCAAATTATAGAATTTATAAGCACATAAATATGCAAGTCATGTGACTAATGGGTGTGTCCTACTAACTAGCCTACCTGGAGTGTCTGTGTCGTAGCTACGAACACTCAGCGTCATTTGTCGTCTTTTCTTTCTCTTTTGATCGTCACTCTCGCTGAGTAGGTCCTCCTCGCTCTGAGCTACCTTTAGCAACGAGGGATAGTTACGCTGAGCAGAGTGAGGGCGTGGAGGAGGCGTGGTCTGATACAAACGCTGCGTGGATGGGCGTGTCAGAGGAGGTGTGGCCGAATGAAGCAACGGACTTGGTGACATCGGACTCTGTGATATCTGTGGCATGAGATCAGTTACTTGAAAGTTTTCGTACGAATCACTTCTCCTCCAAGTAGAAGGAGACTCCGTCCTATTGATAGGTATTGAGGACTTTATTCTCTCTTCTTCCTCCTCCTCCTCCTTCTCCTCCTCTTCTTCTTCTTCTTTTGGTTCACTAATAACTGGTAGCTCTCCTAGCCAGTGGTAAGGTTTAGCATGGACGCTACCGTTACCCAGGGCAGTTGAGGTGGGAAGGGCTTCTGTCTCAATGGGCGTAGCTTCAGGAACTGAAATTGAAAGGGGAGCTTTTCTTTCAGTGGGTGGGGTTTTAATGATAGGCGGAGTTTTGGGTGGACTTTTGGGTGGGGTTTTTTGCTTTGTGACTGGTGGAGATTCAGAACTGCATATGACTTGGGGTGTCGTTAGAGGCTCGTTGGTGGTGAGTGTGGTCATTGTGACAGGAGCTGTAGTATTGGTGGTAGGTGTGGTTTTCTGTGCTGTGAAGATTGGATCAGTAGAAATGACTGAATGAGATATAACCTATTAATAAAGAGAGAGAGAAAGAAAATGAAAAGTGTTGTTTGTTTGGATCTAAAGGTGATGCTTACCATGGCCATATTGAGTGATGATGTTTTTCCTTTGTTTGTTTTATTTTCGTCATTTTCATTATAAATGCCAAACATTTCCTCTTCATTTATTGTCTTTTTCTCAATCTCTCCTTCATCATAAACCATCCCTTCCTTAGCTGCTGATTCTTTATCCTCTTCCTCTTCCTTCTCTTCTGCTTCCACTTTCATCTCTTCCTCAGTCAATGTCTCCTCTCCTTCCTCGACCAATCCTATCTCTTCTTTCTCCTCCTCTTCCTTCTCTCCAGTATGCAAAGGAAGTCGAACGTCTTTTAGTTCAAAAGATTCTAACAATGAAAGGACTCCTTCAGTCACTGAACTAGATAAATTCTCTGAAGCCTAGAGAAAAAAGACAGCCACAAAGCAAAGAGTGAAACAAGATTACAAAGAGGAGCAATGCTATTAGTAATATGATCACAGACTCATAACAAAGAAAATATATGGCACTAATCCAGCATGCCTTACTTAATAGGCCCTTTAACAGTCAATACAAAGCACACGTGAGAACACACATGTACAAGAGCATAGTAATTACATTGATCTACATGTTATTGATCTATCGTCCATTCATTTCTTTATAATGTATATTGTAAGCAGGTTGTAGCTGAACCTCAGTTTAACAAACTGTTATAATTATCCATCAATAATTGTTATTGTAAAGGCAAAGCTAACAATTGCCTTAAGCCATTGATGAATCTCTTCTCTCTCTCTTCTCTACCAGTCATATACACTACCTCAGTTTCTCTGTCTTCTTCAACAAGAACAGGTTTCATGATGTCGACATTTGCTTTCCATTTCTCGGGGGAAACAACCAAACAGGACATAGCAGAAGAAGGAGGGCCCGTTTGTTTCCAAGACAACAAGGCACCGTCCTCTGACACTGGAACTATCATCAAATCACCCTAAAAACAGAACATTAGTACATGTACATGTACATATACATTACGATACATGTATATGTACATGTAATGTGGTTGATGTGAGAGACGATGTCATGAGCAAGTGCCAAGGGGCATATAGTCGTTCATAAACTGACCTCAAGTATAAGCCAATCAACTTGCAAATGACATACAATCTTTTCACTATTCAAATCAACAGATACTTCAAGCCCAGGGAGACAATCAGGCCATTCAATTAACACTTGACAATGCTGGAGAGAGAAAAAAAGAATGATTTTATTTATTTATTCATTCATTTATTCACATTATTCTTTCCTACACTAATCCACACACTTTCATGCATCAGAAATAGAATCTGCACATAATTCACAGTCTAATTCATGTACATACATGTACATGTACATTAAATACATACATTGTGTACATCAACTTTCATTTTGCTAAATTGAATTCCACCAAAAGACAATAAAAATTTAAACTTGGACTCTCATAGTACAAAATGTACATGAACAGAAGATAAAGATGTATATTGACATATTGGAACATGGAGTAGTAATTCAGTGATGTTACATGTAGTTATGATAACACTGGTTTGCTACACGTTAGTGGGCAAAGGAAAACTAACCAGCTTATCTTCTTCATATGTTAATATATCTTTAATTTGAAATGAAGGGAGTTCAGTCCCAGCCAACAGTCCCTCAATGAACAAACCAGACCATTGCTATTGAGGGAGGGCAAAAATATACAATCAGGTAATTTAAAATGTATGTAATCATATCATATGACTATTGTGTGACTAATTAATAATTCTTTTACCTCTCCTCCTTTGACTGGGTTTACTTCTTTTGCTTGTTCATTGATGAGGGATAATATCTCTTGATCTGACGGGAGACGATACCAATGATCATTGATCCACTGGAGGAACAGCTCCTTATTTATCTCTGGGCTGTTCCTTCTTCTCCATTTTGACTGGATGTATTGACTGAGGTAGAGAGCAGCTACTAGTAGACAGAATGTAGTGAAGAGAAGAGAGAATACAAACAGGTCCATGACTGGGAGATAGAAAGGAAAAATTTGAGTCTAAAAGAGGAAAAAAGAAAAGGAGAGAGAAAGAGAGAGGGAGAAGCAGGAAAGATGAAAAGAATCACAAAATTCGCAAAATGTAGTATGCTTTTTGACCACGCCTTTAATTAATGCATAAACTACGCCTATAAATACCACGCCCATTAGTTAGCCCCGCCCTGCTTTGATGTCAAAATGGCTGACTTAAGGTTACCGGTAAGATCCCAGAGCCAGGACGTCCCCTCTTCGACTTGTCCCCCTTCCACCCGCCAGAGGTGAACCACCAATACACCTTCTCTAGTTGTTTGTTTCGATATGACGTCACAAAGTCTTGTTCTACTTTTAAAACCGGAGGGAATTTGTCTCTGACTCAGAGAGTATATATCTGTGTTGTTTTGGATGAGTCATTTGAATGCTATTGTCCTAGGCCCTGTATTTAAATAGAGGGAGTTGGATAGCATAGTTTTAGTTCTGAAAGAGAGAGAGAGAGCTATATACTACTTATTGAGAGCCTTTCCTACTCATCAGCTTTATAATCATATTGTATTGGTATGGCAAAAGTTGCTGTAAGGTATCTTACACTTAATTTAATTTCTAAATATTTTCCTTCCTCTCTCTTATCTCTTAGGAGACCAACAGATTCACTATTCAATAATACAAGACCACGGAAACCTGGCCCTAGATTACAGCGACATGTACATTCTCAACCAGCCAGGTATTACATGTACATGTACATTTAATTTTAATTATCACGTATCAATTGCTTGCATTTATGTTTCTCCTCTCTCTCTCTCTCTCTCAGGGTCACAGAGTCAGAGCAAGAGGAAAGGGAACTGAAAGTGAAAGCAAGAATGGGAACACTAGTATTACCAGGTGGACAGGTACATACATTTGGGAAGAAATGTAAACTGTCTGGGGTGTTCTTTTGTCTTGCATTACTTTTGTCTTTATTTTCTCTGTTTTTACTTTCTCTTTTTCCTCTCTTGCCAGACCTATCCATTCTCTATGGAAGACATGTTAGATGTTAAAAGAGTTGGCAGTGGCATTTCCGGCGAAGTATATCGCATGGTCCATAATCCTTCTAGCATTGCTATTGCTGCTAAAGTAAACACTACTAAGAATCGTATCATTGAATTTATACATGTCTTCTCTCTTTGTCTCTTTTCTCTCTCTCTCTCTTTATTGTAGAAGATGCTATGGCAGCACGATACTTGGGAGGAGCAAAGAAGAGTGCTGATGGATCTTGAAGTAATGAACTCGCAGCATTCGCCTTTCATCGTGGAGTATTACGGATCAGCGATTGTCAAGGTATGCAGTCCATCCTACACAATAGCTAAACTATTGTATGCCTCATTTTAGAAGAATTCCTCTTATTGCAAATTACGTAGTATTCATACATTTCCATTAATTAAATTGTATTCATGCTTTCCTATTAATTCCTGGGTGAGGCTAACCACATTGTGTTAATTACATAGTTTGTGGTATTTTACAATATTACTTTTGTTCTTTCGTATAATTAGAACGAGGTTTGGGTATTTATGGAGCTGATGGCTACTTGTCTTGACCGCCTACTCAAAAGATTAAAAGGACCAATACCTGAACGAATAATAGGAAAAATGTGTGTTTCTGTAAGTTAATTAATATGTGGGCGTGGTTTTTAATGATGCCCTGCCCACCACAGATTGTAAAGGCTCTGGATTATCTAAAGAGAGCTCATAAAGTTATTCACAGAGGTTTGTTGTTGCCATGGTAATAAAGAAGTGTTAGCTCCTCCCCTTTTAGACGTGAAGCCGTCAAACATACTAATAGATGTGAATGGGAACGTGAAATTGTGTGATTTTGGAATCAGTGGAAGACTAGTGGATTCTAAGGCGTTTACTAGAGGAGCAGGGGCAGCTGCTTATATGGCAGTAAGAGAAAAGAGGAACATATTGGATGATTTGTTAAAAATATGCAATTGACAGGTTTTTATTAGCAATTTAGGAGGTTTTTTTGTCATTGAGCATAATGAAGAATGAAATAAAATTTTATATTTTTTCAATTTCATTCAATTATTTCTCTAGCTGTATATGTACATGTACATGTACATGTATATACAAGTTCTTTTTTATTATTTTTTTCTAGCCCGAGAGGATAAACATGTCTCATGATTCAAAAGGTTATGATGTTCGAGCCGACGTTTGGAGTCTCGGCATATCCCTGGTCGAGATGGCAACAGGCTCCGCCCCTTACAAGTTTAACGAGTTCTCGAGCGAGTTTGACCTCTTGACGCACATCGTCCAGGCTCCTCCCCCTCTACTCGACGAAGACAAGTTCTCGCCTAACTTTTATGACTTTGTGGCACAATGGTAAGCATACGTGTGTTTTTGTAAAAGGAAATTGCTCCACCATCTCTTTCTCTCTCTCTCTCTCTCTCTAGCCTTTGTAAGGATGTTGATGAAAGGCCTCAGTATGATAAGTTGTTGCTCCACCCTCTCATTAAAGAGTACGAGGAGAAGCCAGTGGATGTTGGTGAATGGTTTTCGGAGATGTGCTCTACACATGGGATCCCTTAATTGGATGGGGCGTGGTCGGGGGCGGGGTAACAGTAATCTTTTCAGCAGTAATAAAAAGATGTAGTTGACTTAATTTTTAGCACCTTTTATTTTCAGAGATATTATTTTTTGTATAATAATTATATTTTATTTTAATAGCGTCACATTTGTTGTTATTGTAATTGTTCTTATATTTTTTTCTCATCGTCATTAACGTTATTTATAAATTATTTTTATAAAAATTGTAATTATTATATTGAAAAAGCAAAAAAGACAAATTTCAAAATAGCATAATAGAATATGGAGGGGAAAATACAAAAAAAACAAAAACCAGCTATAATAGTCATAATAATTAAAAATTGATCTGCAGCAAAAGAGCAGGTAAAACAAAAACCACAGTCACAAACATGATTAAAAAACTCGTTACTATAACAAATACAGCCACGCCCCAAACCCAAAGTTATATAAATTAAAACTAAAATTAATGAGTAGCTTTGAGATAATAATAATAATAATAATAGACGATGTGTGTTTTCTCATCTTTTCATACGTCGCTTTGTTTTGTAAAGGTTGAGCTACCTACAGTTGCATACTCTACTCTTTGCTCTGCAAAAGGTTTGCTCGTGTTGGCGTAGCGTTCCTCTGGAGCTTCACTAGTGAGGTTCTCTTGACTCTCTCCTTTTCCTTTCTTTATCTCAAAGGAACTTGCTGATTGAAAATTGTTAGTGTAAGATCTCTCGGGAGTCCTTCCAAAATCCTGTGAAGAGAAATAGCACCAATATTACTGATAGTAATAATAATAACAGTGCTATTAATGTTTCTTTATATATTCTTTCTTCTCTCTCTCTCTTCCTCTCTCATAAAGGAATGCAATAGTTTATATACTCCATTACACTAAATTAGGTTATAATTAGGAATCAGTACAAACACAGACATGCTCTGATATCTCTTAACTTCATTGGATGCGTACAACAATATAATTAATGCACAATACACTGATTCTATATATAGCAACATAAGCTTTGTTACTATTAATACACTGCACATGCATGGCCGATTGTAGTGCTTTCATTTCCTGAGTCAAGAAGTGTTGTTGGGCAAATAAGAGCAATAAATATTTAACTACACGCATGTGTACGTGTGGTTTTTCACCAAAATTGGCTCTTTCATACACATGTACATAACCTGATACACTATAGTACAGGTGCATGTACACATCCATATACAGTACATTAATTGTCTAGTATGTATAAGTACATCTACTTACAGGAGAGTCCCTGGTTGTTGATATATATTGAGGAGAAAATCCACTTCCACCTGGATCAAGCCACATGCCATCGCCACCCCTATAATTAGCGAATATATTACATATATCTAAGTCCTCCTATCAAATGCTATTAACTAACCTTTTATTTCTTTTCAAGTCAAGATCAGCACCCTCTTTCCTCTTGCACACACAACAGTAACAGATGATGATAATAATAATAATTATGAACACTATAATGATGGCACCCACTACTCCTGCTATTATGAATACCACATATTGAGGTAAAGCTGGAGAGGAGAGAGATGGAGAGAGGGAGAAAGTGGGAGAGAAAAAAAGAGACAAGAAGAAAGAATACATGTGAATGTAAAATATGAAGGCAGGTGACCACAACACTTGTAGGCAGTTGGCAGTAAAAACAAAAACATTTATATTCCCAGAGACAAGTACCATCAGATATAGCAACTACTGGTCTGTTGTACTTATCAGTTATAGTAGGCAAGCAAGTACTAGCTTTACAGGTAATTGTAATAACTATCTAGTCAAAATTAGATTTTTAATGTTACTCAAAAATTGGGCAAAAGTCCCTGTACTATAGTACAGGGGGAGAAGCCAAATTTTGCCAAAATTAAAGAGGAGAGAATTCTCAATTTTTATAATTTATTTTGATGCATATACATGTTCTTATGTTGTGTAGAAAGTTTGAATTAATTCAAATCAAAATTGAATTTTCTACAAATTTTTAAAGTTACTCAAAAATCGGGCCAAAGTCCCCATATTATAGTACAGGGGTAGAAGCCAAATTTCGGCAAAATTAAAGAGGAGAGAATTCTCAATTTTTATAATTTATTTTGATGCACATACATGTTTTTATGCTGTGTAGAAAGTTTGAATTGATTCAAATCAAAATTGAATTTTCTACAAATTTTTAAAGTTACTCAAAAATGAGGCCAAAGTCCCTGTACTTAGTACAGGGTCACAAGCCAAATTCTGCCAAAATTAAAAATTTTATCTAATACATATACATTTACTTATACATTACCTTACCATTTGTATCAGTGGTTGGTGGTGGCGTTGGATTGATCATTAGTGCAAATGTATATGAAGCATTTCTGAATGAGCATGTGTAATTACCACTGTCATCAACTGAGGGGGAGGATAATGTGAGTGTATTACCATCAGCAGTGGCAGTAGAGGGAAGACTACCATCATTATACCTATAGAGAGAAGAGAGGAATGATACAATAAACATTAAAATTAAACTTACGTCCACATTACATCAGTGGGGGGAGCTCCACCAGTATCAAGATCACAAGTAAGTACAATTCTCTCTCCAGCAGTGAATGTTGTAGTGTTACTAGCATTAACAACTACCTGAAGCTCTATAATAACAAGAGTAGAAATTATTGATAATAATGATAATATGGCAACTGCTATAGAGACATCAGGAGATAGCAAGGATAAACTTCCTTTGCCAAAATAATCTTAGGACATATCATAGTCCACCTTGTTTAATTTTCATATTAACCCAATACACATACATGCATTAATTCTTTAGTCTTAGCTCTCTCTTACCAATAGTAGTAAAGTTGACAGTGTTACTGGTCCTTTGTTGACAGCTTCCCATTATTAGTGTTATCAGTCTTAGTTCATATGTAGTCTCAGAGGTCAAGTTAAGGAATTTGTAATTGGTTGCATCAGGTGAAAAAGTCATCTCTCTATCACTAGACCACTCCATACCTTTAAAAAGGATAGAAATTTTTAAAATATTAATACAATAACAATAATTATACCTAGTCTCCTGTACTGAAGTCTTAAGTTTTGATTAC
>NW_003546340.1:111709-114401 GCF_000090795.2 Amphimedon queenslandica | reverse complement strand
ACTGAATGGACTACCTAATAAGGATATAAAAACTACTAAAGCTTTTTTTTTAATGTTAACCTGTAGCTCTAATGTAGGTAGTATTCTCTCCAATACCTCCTTCATTATTAGTTGCTGCTACTGTTATTCTAAAGTGAGTTACATCAATACATTAATATGTTTATTCATTCATTGTTATACTTACTCATATGTTGTTTCTTTATCAAGGTTCATTAGTATTTGTGATCTCACAGTGGGTCCTGGGCTAGTAACCATTACATCTGAAGAAGTATTAAGGTTCCTGTATGATATACGATATCCATTGATTGCTTCTCCACCATTATCCATAGGAGGCTCCCAGGACACACACATTGAATCAGGATAAGGAGTTAGATTGATTTCAGTAACTTGAGAGGGAGCTGTGTAATGGAGGATGAGGAAGAGAAAGAGAAGGAGATTATTGACAAAAGGAGAGAATAGAAAGCATAGTCTACATATCAACACAGAGAAAAGCAAACTTATAATTAAAGCAATGTCAAGTTTCAAAACACAAACAGATATTATATGCAACTGTCTAACTGATAATGAAATACTTCCAATATAGTGTATTAGCCCAATTAGGAAGCTAGCAATAAATCTAATTTAATAAGCAATAAAATAAGGGACTTATCTCATCACGTCTGCCATAGTTGGGGTATAAATATTTGGGAGGCAATGTACATGTACATGTACACTGGTATTATGGTATTTGTGATCATCTCTTCCATTACTCTATTATATAATTTCATACCATACAGTAGTAGCTCTTGGTAGTAATAATATAGTGGAGTGTATAGTAGCCTCTATCCCTTACTATAACTATCAGGAAGGAACAGTTTTGTTACTTAAAATAGAATCACTGACACAAGTTGTTCCATATCTATCATACAGCCTATTATAGTATTGTATTAGTTTAGAGAAAGAAGCTTACTCACACAATAAGCTAGGCTATAATAATACACTTAGGAGTGTACATGACAGCAATGACACACTTCAAAACATCTACTAATTGTTTCTCTCTTGACAATATTAACACTTATAACAAAGCATAACATCATCCAGAGAGAGAGAGGGAGAGAGAATGAGAGCATAACAACACAACAGTGAGAGAGTGTCTATGATTTTAAAATTGAATGTGCTAGACTTTGGTGGCATTGATACGGTATTAATCTATGACAACAATAAACATTTTGATAAAAATTGATAAACAACTAACTCTACAGCAATTAACTGACAGGTAGAGACCAAAATATAATAAACAAAACACATACAAACAGACGTGTACATGTACATGTGAATCAAAAGAAGAGGAGGTGAATCACTGAAGCAGTAGTTGACAAAGGAGAGGGAAGAGAGTCAGTTTCATTATTACTACTACAAGTTAGCATAACTTTTGAAGCTATAAAAATAAACAGCTGGGCCATAATATCCTCAACATAATCATAATTATTATAGTCCAATGCAAAACACAGTTGTACATGATCACTCATTAATATAAAAGTCACTGTATTGCTTTTAGTTCAGTAAGACTGTATTGGAATATAATTATTGCACTTTGACACTATGACATGATCTAACATCATTATGTACACAACAAAGAAGGATTTCATTCCTTTGCCATATATGGTAAATGAGCTAATGCATATTTTCAGTACACAACCAGTGATCTAAGACTAACATATTAACAACATAAAATACACCATTTTACTTTATAGCATCAAAGTATGCACACATATATAATAATAATAAATTAGTCATAAATATTTGTAAAATTTGCGGAATTCAATTTGGCGGTTTGCCAGGAAGCCAGAGAAAGGGTTACAAGTGTTGAGCCAATTACTCTTGGCCGTGACTACAGGTGATCCTTATCGTCTATTAAACACACAAGTACATGTACATGTACTAGAAGCTCCAATACAACAATACAATACAATACATATCTATACACAAGTTGTATGTAACTTACGATCAATATTAGTCCTGTTGGTCATTGGGTCACTTAATGAACTGGATCCAATAGTATTATTAGCATATACTTGTACTGTGTAATTTGTTCCTTTAGATAAACCACCTATCATTAATGTAGTAGTAGGAGCATTGACTGTCAATGTAACTGATGATGAATCCTGTCCTTGTTGATAATATACCACACTGTATGTAGTCACTGCACTTTGTGTCATTGAATCAGTATTATCCTAAGGGAGAGAGAGAGAGAGAGAGAGAGAGAGAGAGGGAGAGAGAGAGAGAGAGAGAGAGAGAGAGAGAGAGAGAGAGAGAGAGAGAGAGAGAGAGAGAGAGAGAGAGAGAGAGGAGTACAAGAGAGGGGGAGAGGAGTCAGAGGAGGAGTAGGAGGCCAAAATAAATCATTAGTGAGGTATTTCTCACGTACAGCATGTGACTATTTACACTGCTGCTCATGGCTGATTGTATTACTACACTACCACTACTCACGCAATTATGATAACTATTGGGTAGGCATTCCTAGCATAGTACATACTGCATGTGTATATTGACGTGTATGGCAGTATGTGTGTGAGCAGCCTGACTTATGTTCAGTCTGTGATAAGAATAGGATCATTAAACTTATATCAGTAGGTGTGAGACAATAAGTATACAGATATCATTTGCACTGTAGTATCTTATGGTAAGTATAGGTGAGTGGATATATTATAAC
>NW_003546340.1:108297-110549 GCF_000090795.2 Amphimedon queenslandica | reverse complement strand
AGGATCCCCCACAATGGCTCTGTGAGTGGTACATTAATGGTTCTATCATTAAGTATGAAGATAGAAGTTACATTAGGAGGGCACTGTGCCTGGGCTAGACCTGAAAAGAGAAACTACCAATAGCAAGTCACTTTAAATCTCCTTACCCAAAGAAAGGGCTAATAATAACAGAGACACGAGCAACATCTTTGGAAACTTTTAGAAGAGGACACTCTGCAAACCACAGCCTTCTTTGGCCTCACTCCCACCTTGTCAAGGCTTTGAAACTCGCTGCAGGCCGCTTGTATAAACTGAAGCACTCGAGTGTAGTCTGGTCCTGTTAACAGCTATTGAAGACTCTTTTCTCTGTCCGCTGGCCCCTCTCCGGCAAGAAGAATGGCAAAACTTGCTGGAAAAATAACAAACTAGCAGCTACCCTAGCAAGGCAAATTGAAATTCCGGATGGATCAGCAGCCACACCTATCCAGGAAAACATGCAGGGCTAGATTTGACTAAATTTAACATTCATGAATAATAATTATCATTAAAACAATAGATAAGGTACTGCAATACACACCATGACATCAAAATAATCATTGATGACCATTACTAATTTTATTTTTAAAAATTAAATTTAAATGTACTCAGGCTCAAAAGTCATTGCATCATACACATGAGTGGCAGCCTGCTGACTAGTCAAACCATATGCAACATTCCCTAAGGCTCCTACATCCATTATTTCTGCTCCTGTTATTTGTCCATATGCTGCATTATGAACAAAAGGTATTGTACTTTGTGTAGTTCCTTTATTAGCACCTATAAGCATGCATGCATATAATATGATCTACTCTGCTTATGCATACCTTTTTTGGCATGCAGATATATCATGTACACAGCAATAACAATAACTCCACCCATTATTATTAACAGCAGGATAATGCCAATAACAGCAGCAACAATGGTAATAACTATATGGAGAGAAGAAAAAAGGTAAGAGTTAGAAGCTATTAATCACTAATTCTTGCAGTTCATCATTTTCACAATAGTTATAAGTATAGTGGGCCCTATGAATGCATACAATTTAGTATCAATGTTCTTTAACACAATTGCATTTTTATTAATATTAAGCATGAATATTGTGGATTTAAAGCAACTGCTTAGTCTAGTACATATATGTGCACATGTACATTTATGTATACTTGCTTTGAGTTACCTGCTGAATTGTCAGGTGTTGCAACAGAAGTTGTTGGTGCTGGATTGATCATTAATGCAAATTTATATGAAGAATTTCTGAATGAGCATGTGTAATTACCACTGTCATCAACTGAGGGGGAGGATAATGTGAGTGTATTACCATCAGCAGTGGCAGTGGAGGGAATACTACCATCATTATACCTATAAAGAGAAGACAGGAATGATACAATAAACATTAAAGTTAAACTTACGTCCACATTACATCAGTGGAGGGAGCTCCACCAGTATCAAGATCACAAGTAAGTACAATTCTCTCTCCAGCAGTGAATGTTGTTCCATTATTAGGAGCATTAACGACTACCTGGAGCTCTACAAAAATAATAATAACAATACTATAGAGAAAGAAATGCAGAGCTTATTCATACTAATGGTAGTAAAGTTGACAGTTCTACTGGTCCTTTGTTCACAGCTTCCCATTATTAGTGTTATCAGTCTTAGTTCATAAGTAGTCTCAGAGGTCAAGTTAAGGAAATTGTGATTGGTTGCGTAAGGTGAGAAAGTCATCTGTCTATCATTAGACCACTCCATACCTCAAAGAAGGAGAGAGATTATTATAAATATTAATACAATAGCAATTTTCCCAGTATATAGCAAGCCTGCAAAAGCTGTGGCAGCTATGTTGAAGTGGGGTGAATCATACTTAGTAACGCTATCCGTTACTAATTATTATACCTAGTCTCCTGTACTGAAGTCTTAAGTTTTGATTTATAGTTTGTACTGTCCATGATATTTGTGATGTTAATGCAGCAACTCTATTGACCATTAGTTCAATAGTATCATCAACACTGAATGGACTACCTAATAAGGATATAAATACTATTAAAGCTATTTTTAAAATGTTAACCTGTAGCTCTAATGTAGGTAGTATTCTCTCCAATACCTCCTTCATTATTAGTTGCTGCTACTGTTATTCTAAAGTGAGTTACATCAATACATTAATATGTTTATTCATTCATTGTTATACTTACTCATATGTTGTTTCTTTATCAAGGTTCATTAGTAGTTGTGATCTCACAGTG
>NW_003546340.1:105754-107158 GCF_000090795.2 Amphimedon queenslandica | reverse complement strand
CATCAACTGTACCATTAGGAGATACAGTTGGATTCATAAATACTAGAAAAATTCAGTTATAATACCTTAAGCCTACTATTTTCAGCGTCTACTAAATTTAGCTATATTAGCGAGAGAGCTTTAAACCGCTAAATTAAATAGACGCCAAAATAATTATTATTCATTATAATGGTTATTATTTATAGTTAATTTGGTTAAAAACGCTAAAATTAGTAATGCTAAACATTACTTTTGCTGATTTCGCTAAAATTAGTAGACGCAAATAGGCTTAAGGTATAACATTAGCTTACTAAATGGTCCAAGTGTAACGATATGTTGACTAGTTGATGGTGAAGCGCATGTCAAAGCATCATTAACATTAACAACAGCATCAGGATTGGTCATAAAAAGGATTATTGTAGAAGGATTGCTTGTTGATGATATATCAATATTGCCATCATCATTTAGCACATCACTACCCTTCCTCCATACACCATCAGAGAATGTAAGAAAGTTGCCAGTCTGAATATCAAGAAATCTGCATTGGAGACACAATGGCTCTGTGAGTGGAACATTAATGGTTCTATCATTAAGTATAAAGACAGAAGTTACATTAGGAGGGCACTGTGCCTGGGCTAGACCTGAAAAGAGAAACTACCAATAGCAAGTCACTTTAAATCTTCTTACCCAAAGAAAGAGCTAATAATAACAGAGACACGAGCAACATCCTTGGAAACTTTTAGAGGAGGACACTCTGCAAACCACAGACTTCTTTGACCTCTCTTAACTCTGTCAAGTCGCTGCACCTCTGGCTGCACCCAGCTTAAATATTACTGGTATGCATGCATATAACATTCCTCTGTAGGCAGGGCTAGATTTGACTTAACATTCATGAATAATAATTATCATCATCATTAAACTAATAAAAAGAGTCTAATTCTTCTTTATGTTTCATCATGTGCAGATGGCGTATCTTGTGTAGTTAAGGAAGTATTTGATTTACCTATAACTATGATTATACAGTTAGCATTATATGTACATTAACTGCATTGCTATTATTACCTTTTTTGTTATGTATCATATGTGCATATAAGTACACCATGCTCACAGCAACTCCTACCATTAGTATTAACAAAATAGTACCAATAGTGGCAGCTATGATGATAAAAACTATGGAAAAGAGAGAGAATAGTAGCATGTACCTATCACTATCAAGACTACAAAGAGTACATGTACATGTACAGTATATGTATCTGGAACAGAATTTGTTGGTGCTGGGTTGATCATTAGTGCAAATGTATACGAAGCATTTCTGAATGAGCATGTGTAATTACCACTGTCATCAACTGAGGGGGAGGATAATGTGAGTGCATTACCATCAGCAGTCGCAGTGGAGGGAATACTACCATCATTATACCTATAGAG